>NC_140004.1:40940166-40971422 GCF_964263955.1 Coregonus lavaretus | reverse complement strand
TCCTGAACCTGTGACCAAAAACAAGCTACATATGGACAGTACCAAAACAAATTATCTAATGATTCTGTCTATTCACAGCAAAATCCCACGTAAACTGTATATAACATTCTATTGGTTGCAAGAATTTTGTATAATAATTTAAATAGAAAAACTTTAAGTTTTGAATGCAGCACTGTGTATCAGTTCATTACATTTTAGTCATTTAGCAGACGCTCTTATCCAGAGCAACTTACAGTTAGTGGATGCATACATGTATTTTTTTATACTGCCCCCCCGTGGGAAACAAACCCACATCCCTGCCGGCCAAACCCTCCCCTAACTTGGACGACGCTGGACCAATTGTGAGCCGCCCATGGGTCTCCCGGTCGGTTGCGACAGAGCCTGGACTCGAACCAGGATCTCTAGTGGCACAGCTAGCACTGCGATGCAGTGCCTTAGACCACTGCGCCACTTGGGAGTCAGTTCATACACCATGTGCCATGGAATCGGTACATTGAAAATCTATGTGGCACAGCTGTCAATTTGTTGGTCCTTAAATGAAACTGGTATACTTTTTTTTATTTATCACAATTTTCTTCAGCCAATTTTGGTCTTTAATGCAGGGCCAACAGACAAGTTCCTCACTTTCTTCCCCTTACACTTGCCTCTTCCATTTTTGCGGTAATGCTGCAATTATTTGGTTGTAGTTTCGAGTAGAGCATACATTTCCATATATTTTTGTTAGCTGCATGTGTGAAATAACTCCACCAGTCCTATTTATGATATCATTTACAAAGATTATACATAAAATAATTTTTAAAAATCTCCTAAAATATAGTTTGTTTTAAATCAGTTAGTATATTTCAGTTTAACCATAATATTTGTTGTAATATTTGTTCTGTATTTTCCGGTGGATTAAACTGAAATTGCAACCAACTTTTTATGGCTTGCTTTAAAAATAGTGATATTTTGGAGATAACCGAAAGTGAGAGGTTGTAATCTGAATAAAGGGAAAAAGGCCATTCTTGAACATTGGGTGAGACATTCTTACTAATCTGCTAGAGAACCAGTTCGGATTCAAGTATAACTTTTGTATGCCTAAAGCCTTTAATGAAAGGTCTAATGCTTTAATATTAAAACAATTCTGCCCTCCGAATTCATATTCATTATATAAATAGGGCCTTTTAATTTTGTCTGGCTTGCCGTTCCAAATAAAATCTAATATTTTTAGCTCAAATAATTTAAAAAACAAGTCGCTAGGTGTAGGCATGGCCATAAGCAAATAGGTAAATTGGAATATGACTAAAGAGTTAATCAGGGTGATTTTTCCACAAATAGACAAGTATTTTCCTTTCCACGGTAGCAAAATCATATCTATTTTTGCCAAGTTTCTATTAAAATGTATTGTAGTGAGATTATTTATTTATTTCGGGATATGAATACCGAGTATGTCCACTTCACCGTCAGACCATTTTATTGGTAAACTACACAGTAATGTAAAAGTTGAATTTTTTTGTAATCCAATACGTAATATCATAATTTGGTTGTAATCCAGAGAGGTTAGAAAAAGTATCTAGATCATCTATGAGGCTGTGGAGGGATCCAAATTGTGGATTTAAAAGAAAACATGAATCATCAGCGTACCTTTGTTTTTAAGCCCTGGATATCTGGGCCCTTGATGTTATTGTTGGATCTGATTTTAATAGCAAACATTTCGATGGCCATAATAAATAGATATACAGTGGGGGAAAAAAGTATTTAGTCAGCCACCAATTGTGCAAGTTCTCCCACTTAAAAAGATGAGAGAGGCCTGTAATTTTCATCATAGGTACACGTCAACTATGACGGACAAATTGAGCATTTTTTTTCCAGAAAATCACATTGTACGATTTTTAATGAATTTATTTGCAAATTATGGTGGAAAATAAGTATTTGGTCACCTACAAACAAGCAAGATTTCTTGCTCTCACAGACCTGTAACTTCTTCTTTAAGAGGCTCCTCTGTTCTCCACTCGTTACCTGTATTAATGGCACCTGTTTGAACTTGTTATCAGTATAAAAGACACCTGTCCACAACCTCAAACAGTCACACTCCAAACTCCACTATGGCCAAGACCAAAGAGCTGTCAAAGGACACCAGAAACAAAATTGTAGACCTGCACCAGGCTGGGAAGACTGAATCTGCAATAGGTAAGCAGCTTGGTTTGAAGAAATCAACTGTGGGAGCAATTATTAGGAAATGGAAGACATACAAGACCACTGATAATCTCCCTTGATCTGGGGCTCCACGCAAGATCTCACCCCGTGGGGTCAAAATGATCACAAGAACGGTGAGCAAAAATCCCAGAACCACACGGGGGGACCTAGTGAATGACCTGCAGAGAGCTGGGACCAAAGTAACAAAGCCTACCATCAGTAACACACTACGCCGCCAGGGACTCAAATCCTGCAGTGCCAGACGTGTCCCCCTGCTTAAGCCAGTACATGTCCAGGCCCGTCTGAAGTTTGCTAGAGTGCATTTGGATGATCCAGAAGAGGATTGGGAGAATGTCATATGGTCAGATGAAACCAAAATAGAACTTTTTGGTAAAAACTCAACTCGTCGTGTTTGGAGGACAAAGAATGCTGAGTTGCATCCAAAGAACACCATACCTACTGTGAAGCATGGGGGTGGAAACATCATGCTTTGGGGCTGTTTTTCTGCAAAGGGACCAGGACAACTGATCCGTGTAAAGGAAAGAATAAATGGGGCCATGTATCGTGAGATTTTGAGTGAAAACCTCCTTCCATCAGCAAGGGCATTGAAGATGAAACGTGGCTGGGTCTTTCAGCATGACAATGATCCCTAACACACCGCCCGGGCAACGAAGGAGTGGCTTCGTAAGAAGCATTTCAAGGTCCTGGAGTGGCCTAGCCAGTCTCCAGATCTCAACCCCAAAGAATATCTTTGGAGGGAGTTGAAAGTCCGTGTTGCCCAGCGACAGCCCTAAAACATCACTGCTCTAGAGGAGATCTGCATGGAGGAATGGGCCAAAATACCAGCAACAGTGTGTGAAAACCTTGTGAAGACTTACAGAGAACGTTTGACCTGTGTCATTGCCAACAAAGGGTATATAACAAAGTATTGAGAAACTTTTGTTATTGACCAAATACTTATTTTCCACCATAATTTGCAAATAAATTCATAAAAAATCCTACAATGTGATTTTCTGGATATTTTTTTCTCATTTTGTCTGTCATAGTTGACGTGTACCTATGATGAAAATTACAGGCCTCTCTCATCTTTTTAAGTGGGAGAACATGCACAATTGGTGGCTGACTAAATACTTTTTTTCCCCACTGTATGTGCTTTCTTGAGCAGGGGGACCTTGCAGGCGCTGCAGGATTTCAGTCCTTCATGGCGTAGTGTGTTACCAATTGTTTTCTTGGTGACTATGGTCCCAGCTGCCTTGAGATCATTGACAAGATCCTCCCGTGTAGTTCTGGGCTGAATCCTCACCGTTCTCATGATCATTGCAACTCCACGAGGTGAGATCTTGCATGGAGCCCCAGGCCAAGGGAGATTGACAGTTCTTTTGTGTTTCTTCCATTTGCAAATAATCGCACCAACTGTTGTCACCTTCTCACCAAGACGCTTGCCGATGGTCTTGTAGCCCATTCCAGCCTTGTGTAGGTCTACAATCTTGTCCCTGACATCCTTGGAGAGCTCTTTGGTCTTGGCCATGGTGGAGAGTTTGGAATCTGATTGATTGATTGCTTCTGTGGACAGGTGTCTTTTATACAGGTAACAAGCTGAGATTAGGAGCACTCCCTTTAAGAGTGTGCTCCTAATCTCAGCTCGTTACCTGTATAAAAGACACCTGGGAGCCAGAAATCTTTCTGATTGAGAGGGGGTCAAATACTTATTTCCCTCATTAAAATGCAAATCAATTTATAACATTTTTGACATGCGTTTTTCTGGATTTTTTTGTTGTTATTCTGTCTCACACTGTTCAAATAAACCTACCATTAAAATTATAGACTGATCATTTCTTTGTCAGTGGGCAAACGTACAAAATCAGCAGGGGATCAAATACTTTTTTCCCTCACTGTATCCACTAGTTCCCATTATATCCATGAAATTCGTGATTGCATAAGTGCATAAGGGTGATCGTTTGTAGTGTGTAATCCTTACAGGAAGTTCTGTGTCTCTCAGACACCTGACGTACACTGCAGCTCCATTCTCAAAATAATAATTCCTGAATGACTGACACTTTAGACTTTCTTGTCTTGTTTGAAAAAGAGCAGTGGATGAAAGCAGGCCATCAAAGCCATTGACTTGTGTGTCAAATTTGTTTCGTGAGATACACGTGTACTGAGCATCCGTCTATAATCCCAAAGGGACTCATCATGTCTGTCTGTGTTTTACTGTTTTTATTATCATAAACCATGGAAATATACTGTTATATTTGACTAACATAGAAATGTTATTTACTGTTTACACAGAAGCTGTGCTTGCAAGGCAGATTCAACACATCTTCCGCACTGGTAGGCTACGCCAAGGAAACAAATTCTCATGGATGGCTTAGCCAACTCTTTTTGTCAGAGGTGAGGCAGAAGCTGGAGAAAAGTAAATTATCCCCACTTGCCTTGTGGTAAAAAAACAAGGAAGAATTGGATGAAATTACCATTTGCCTCCGCATCCTCCCCTCCGCCGGTGTGGGTGCCAAAGGAATGGCATTAGCACACATTTGTTTTTAACACATGAGTGAGTTTAATTGGGCAGCTGTTTCTCTGGGGTCTATCAATAGTAAGCCTGAGAGAGAGCCGGAGCCCAGAGTCTAGGGGTGCATCCCAAATGACACCCTATTTCCTTTTCAGTGTATTACTTTTGACCAGAGGCCTATGGGCTCTAGGCCTCTGGTCAAAAGTAGTACACTTTATTAGGGGATTGGGTGCCATTTGGGACCCATACTAGCTTATTCTGCTGGGTAATTTCATCGAGATCGTCTGCTCTGCAATTGGCTCTTCTGCCTGTTTCAATTACCATCAGTAAGACCTGTGGAGAATAAACCTGTAAAGATGAATCAAAAGAAGAGTGCTAGAGGAAGTGGTTAAGGCCATTTCCTGGTGTTAGAGACAGCTAAATAAACTATGTTTGGGGACAAAGTGGAAAGTTTTGTGCAGTTATGGGTCAAGGCAAAACAAAGTTAAACAAACAAAGTTTAATTCCTTATGGTAAGGAATCCACCAGAATGTACTGTATATCCTCAAATGACGCACACTCTCAAAGCCATCTCATGTATGATGGACAATAGACAGTATCCAGTTCCAATTTCCACAGTACATATTTTTATTTGGTGAACAACATACGTCAGAAGCCAGAATATTATCCTGCAGATTGTGCTCTTACTGTCATTGAACAAGTTTAGTCAGTATCCTCCACCACTACACCATCTGGTTTCTCTCTTCAGCCACTCTCAGTCCCATAACAATGGGAGCCGGCCATTAAAGTCTCACAGAAAGTGTGCGTCCCAAATTACACCCTATTCCCTATATAGTGCACTACTTTTGACCAGGGCCCATGGTCAAAAGTAGTGCAGAATGTAGGGAACAGGGTGCCATTTGCGATGCAACCAAAGTCTGCCTCTATGCATTATTGAAGCTGTCAAAAAACGGACATCGACTCAATATATATATGAATAAAGTCTATTTGTACTACTCTGAGGAGTTGTACTGATGGTTTTTTAAGTTGTTCACTTTCACAGAGGTATAGGAGGACTTTCACAGAGGTATAGGAGGACTTTCACAGAGGGATAGGAGGACTTTCACAGAGGTATAGGAGGACTTTCACAGAGGTATAGGAGGACAATGGTGGAGGGGAAAGAGAGAGGGACACTGAAACAGTGGGAATTAAACTGTTTATTACACCCTCCAGCAATCTGTCCTTGCTGAACATAATGAATTTAACATCACTATAACGAGGCTTTATTATCAACATTTTCATGCAACACTGTCATTCATTTGTTGACGTCTATGGTAGAGAGTATATATTTAAGCAATAAGGCACGAGGGGGTGTGGTATATGGCCAATATACCACGGCTAAGGGCTGTTCTTCTGCACGATGCAGCGCGGGGTGCTAGGACACAGCCCTTAGCAGTGGTAAACTGGCAATATATCACAAACCCCGAGGTGCCTTATTGCTATTATAAACTGGTTACCAATGTAATTAGAGCAGTAAAAATAAATGTTTTGTCATACCCATGGTATACGGTCTGATATACCACGGCTTTCAGCCAATCAGCATTCAGGGCTCGAACCACCCAGTTTATACATCTTTTTATAGTTCTAGCTTACTGCACAGTTTTCCTTCTGTTATTTATTTCTGTTAAACTAGACAACATCCAGCTTTTTTTCCCTCAGCAAGTGTGTAGGCTACTCCTTATTATGGTCTCGCCAGATAACTTATGGCAACACGAACTGAATATATCACATCGTTTTACAAAGTAGCTGAGCTTGGCAGTCTACCGTACCTGGCCATTTGATGGTTGCTGTAATGATGTATGAATGTGCATCTCCCTAGAAATCGCATCTGCCGTTTCTCCATTCTCTCTCTCTCTCTCTCGCATGCATGCATGCACACACAACACACACACACACACACACACACACACACACACACACACACACACACACACACACACACACACACACACACACACACACACACACACACTCGCTCGCACACAGACACACATGCAAACGATTGGTTTCCTTTTAGCCTCATGGTCTTTAGAATAGCTGTGACGAGTACTGAGGATACGAAGACGCAGGACGCAGACACAGGAATCAACAATGTAAAGGTTTACTAACACTGAGCAAGAGAACAACAAAGAGCGAGTACAGGACAAGACACTAACAATCACACACACAACACAACGCTGAACAGTCCAGGGCTATATAGGGGTGGTGATGAGATGATGAGGTGCAGGTGCGCTGGAGGTGATTAGGGTGCGTTGGATTTCCATTCCGGTGTTGCCGAGGTGGTGTGCTCAGACCGGTGGCTCAGTAGACCGGCGAATCAGAGAGCCGGAGGTAAGCAACGGGGGGAGACGTGACAATAGGAAAAATAAATTGAATGCTCAAAGGAGAAACAGGCTTTTCTCAATGGAAGTCACCTCTGAGTGAAACCAACAGCCTCCATAACAATAATGGGTAACACTTTACTTGGATAGTCCATCTGTAAATGCTCTACAGATTATCTACAGACTATCTGTAACATTTGAACTAACTATCTACTAACCCTAACCTTAACCCTTATCCTAACCCTAAACTTAACCCTTATCCTAACCCTAAACTTAACCCTTATCCTAACCTTAAAATGAACCCTTTCACTAGCCCTTATTCTAAACCTAACCCCATACCATAATCGTAACCTTAGCAAGCAGTTGCTTATCAACAGACAGTTTGTTAATAGTATGACCATCTGGACTATCTGGACTATCCACATAGTATGACACACTAATGTTATCTCTTTAGCAGCTTAGCATACAAAGAGTATCTAGAGAGCTAAGATGGCACCGACAGAGGGCGCCTTTCCTCGAGCTCCGATTAAACATTGTTTTTTCTCGTGCATTACTACACACACCCGGGTAGAACTTTTGGAATACGAAAATTGCTGTGTACTCACCGTCCACCCGACCTCCCCGAATTCCCTGAGACAGCAGAACAATGGACTAGATTCTTCGGCGAGGAGCTGAGCTGCTTGGGAGTCCTACCGGAGAGTAGGAAGTGAAGACGCCGATGGAGAGACAGATGTGGCGGGGATTTACTGAGATTAAGACGCCGGGCAATCCGTCCTCCATTACCGAGCATACTACTCGGCAATGTTCAATCATTAATGAACAAACTAAACAAACTCAGAGCGAGGATCACCTTCCAGAGGGACATCAGATCCTTCAACATACTCTGTTATTCGGAGACTTGGCTTTACTCCAACATCCAGACAGATTATATGCAGTGTATTCGAAAGGTTTTCAGACCCCTTGACTTTTTCCACATTTTGTTGCGTTACAGCCTTTTTCTAAAATGGATTAAATAAATAAAAATCCTCATCAATCTACACACAATACCCCATAATAGAAAAGTTTGCACATTTATAAAAAATTAAAGGGCAAAAATACCTGATTAACATAAGTATTCATACCCTTTGCTGTGACACTCAAAATTGAGCTCAGCTGCATCCCATTTCCATTGATCATCCTTGAGATGTTTCTACAACTTGATTGGAGTCCACCTATGGTAAATTCAATTGATTGGACATGATTTGGAAAGGCACACTCCTGTCTATATAATATCCTACAGTTGACAGTGCATGTCAGAGCAAAAACCAAGCCATGAGGTCGAAGGAATTGTCCGTAGAGCTCCGAGACAGGATTGTGTCGAGGCACAGATCTGGGGAAGGGTACCAAATCATTTATTCTGCATTGAAGGTCCCCAAGAACAGTGTGGCCTCCGTCATTCTTAAACGGAAGAAGGTTGGAACCACCAAGACTCTTCCTAGAGCTGCCTGCCCGGCCAAACTGAGCAATCGGGGGAGAAGGGCCTTGGTCAGGGAGGTGACCAATAACCCGATGGTCACTCTGACAGAGCTCCAGAGTTCCTCTGTGGAGATGGGAGAACCTTCCAGAAGGACAACCATCTCTGCAGCACTCCACCAATCAGGCCTTTATGGCAGAGTGGCCAGACGGAAGCCACTCCTCAGTATAAGGCACAATACAGCCCAAAGGCACCTAAAGACTCTCAGACCATGAGAAACAAGATTCTCTGGTCTGATGAAACCAAGATTGAACTCTTTGGCCTAAATGCCAAGTGTCACGTCTGGAGGAAACCTGGCACCATCCCTACGGTGAAACATGGTGGTGGCAGCATCATGCTGTGGGCATGTTTTTCAGCGGCAGGAACTGGGAGTCTAGTCAGGATCTAGGGAAAGATGAATGGAGCAAAGTACAGAGAGATTCTTGATGAAAAACTGTTCCAGAGCGCTCAGGACCTCAGACTGGGGAGAAGGTTCATCTTCCAACAGGACAACGACCTTAAGCACACAGCCAAGCCAATGCAGGAGTGGCTTCGGGACAAGTCTCTGAATGTCCTTGAGTGGCCCAGCCAGAGCCCGGACTTGAACCCGATCAAACATCTCTGGAGAGACCTGAAAATAGCTGTGCAGCGACGCTCCCCATGCAACCTGACAGAGCTTGAGAGGATCTGCAGAGAAGAATGGGAGTAATCACTGCCAAAGGTTCTTCAACAAAGTACTGAGTAAAGGGTCTGAATACTTACGTAAATTTAATATTTCCGTTTTTTTTTTTTTTATACATTTGCAAAAACTTATAAAAACCTGTTTTTGCTTTGTCCTTATGGGATATTGTGTGATATTGTGTGATTAAGGGGAAAAAATAATTTAATCCATTTTAGAATAAGGCTGTAATGTAACAAAATGTGGAAAAAGTCCAGGGGTCTGAATACTTTCCGAATGCTCTGTAGAACCAGTGGGTTTTACAGTTTTTCGAGTGGATAGGAAGCGGGCTTTCTCTGGCAAGAGCAAGGGTGGTTGGCTCTGCTTTATGACCAACAACACATGGTGTGACGGAGGAAACGTACAGGAACTTGCAAGTTTCTGCTCCGCCGACTTGGAATACTTGGTCATAAAATGTCATCCTTTTTACCTTCTGAGAGAGTTCACCGGGATGATCGCCATGGCTGTGTACATCCCCCCTCAAGCCGACCCCTAAAAAGGCTCTCAAAGATCTTCATTGGACCCTGGACAAACTGGAGACTGCATTCCCGGAGGCAGCGTTCATTGTTGCGGGGGGCTTTAACAAAAGTAATTTGAGAACCGTGCTCCCAAATGATTACCAACACATCGATTGTCTAACTCGCGGAAATTCTACTCTTGACCACTGCTACACGCCTTTTCGACACTGGTGTAAGGCCTTCTCCCGTCCTCCTTTCGGAAAATCTGACCATGACTCCATCTTGCTTCTCACCGCCTACAAACAAAGACTCAAGAGGGAAGTTCTGGTGATCAGGTCTGTACAGCTTTGGTCCAACCAATCAGAATTCACGCTCCAAGACTGTTTTGATCACGTGTACTGGAATATGTTCCGGGTTGTCTCTTGAGATAATGACAATTAATACGCCGACTCAAAAAAAAAGAAAATGCATAGATGACATGATACCAATAGTATCTTTCAAAACGTACCCGAATCAAAAACCGTGGATTGATAGCAGCCTTGTAGGAAAATTGAAAGAGAGATGCTGCTTATAAACAGGGCAAGGTGACCGGGGACAATAGTTTGGTTAAAGAGTACAAATATGACTTTCACAGATCGATCAAGATAGCGAAACATAAGCATAGAGACAAAGTGGAGGAGCAATTCAGCGGGTCGCACACAAGGCGTATGTGGCAGGGGCTCCTACAAAAATAAAGCCCGCCACATCACGGTCACCAACGCCACCCTACCAGATGAGCTAAACACCTTTTTCTCAAGATTGGAGCACAGTGACCCTGAGCTGCCGAGGAGAGCCCCCGATGACAATAACACTACTCACTCACAGTCTCTACTGAGGACATATGTAAGTCATTCAAACGTGTTAGCCCTTGCAAGGCTACCAGCCCAGATGGCATCTCTAGCCGTGCCCTCACAGCATGTGCAGACCAGCTGGCTGTTGTGTTCTCTGACATTTTCAATCTCTCCCTAGCCCAAGCCTCTGTACCCACCTGCTTCAAGATGTCCACTATAATGCCTGTGCACGAGAAAGGGAAAGTAACTGAACTGAATGACTAGCGACCAGTAGCAATCACTTCCATCATCAAGAAGTGCTCTGAGGGCCTTGTCAAAGACCATATCACCTCCTCCATCCCCAACACACTCGACCCTCTCCAATTCGCCTACCGCCCTGACAGATCCACGTACGACGCAATCGCCATTGCACTGCACACTGCCCTTACTTCACACAAATTCAGACAGCTGATGTTCTGAAAGAGCTGAACAATCTGGACCCCTACAAATCAGCTGGGCTAGACAATCTGGGCCCTTTCTTTCTAAAATTAGCCGCCGAAATTGTCGCAACCCCTATTACTAGCCTGTTCAACCTCTCTTTCGTAACGTCTGAGATCCCCAGAGATTGGAAAGCTAACCCTTTATTTTGCTAATTTGCACCCCAGTATCTCTATTTGCACATCATCTTTTGCACATCTATCATTCCAGTGTTAATACGAAATTGTAACTATTTTGCACTATGGCCAATTTATTGCCTTACCTCCATAACTCACTACATTCGCACACACTGTATATATATTTTCTGTTGTAGTTTTGACTTTATGTTTTGTTTACCCCATTTGTAACTCTGTGTTGTTTTTGCTTTGCTTTATCTTGGCCAGGTTGCAGTTGTAAATGAGAACTTGTTCTCAACTGGCTTACCTGGTTAAATAAATGTGAAATAAATAAATAAATAAATAAATAAATAAAAAAAGACCCACCTGGACAAAAGGAATGCATATGTGAGGATACTGTTAATTGACTACAGCTTGGCCTTCAATTCCATAGTGCCCTATAAGCTCATTACAAAGCTCACAGCAACTGGGTCCTGGACTTCCTGACGGGCCACCCCCAGGTGGTTAAGGTAGGCAACATTACCTCCTTGACACTGATCCTCAACACGGGGGCCCCACAAGGCTGCGTCCAAAGGTCCCCTCCTGTATTCTCTATATACCCACGACTGCGTGACCTCACACAGTTCCAACTCCATCATCAAGTTCGCTGATGACACGACACTAGTAGAACTGATCACCAACAACGACGAGACAGCCTACAGGGAGGAGGTAGAAAAACAAAGGAGCTGATTGTGGACTTCAGGAGAAACCAGGCTGGACACGCCCCCATCCTCATCAACAGGGTCGCCGTGGAGACAGTCAATAACTTCAAATTCCTTGGCTTACACATCTCAGAGAAGCTGAAATGGTCTAACCACATGGACACCGTAGTGAAGAAGGCACAACAGCGACTCTTCAACCTCAGGATGCTGAAGAAATTTGGCCTGTCCCCGAGGGCCTTCACTGTGTTCTACAGGAGCACCATCGAGAGCATATTGTCAGGCTGCATCACAACCTGGTAAGGCCACTCCACCGCTGCGGATTTAAACTTTCCAAGCATCACTGCTCTGCTTGCAGGTCTCTTAGCAGAAAGCAGGATAGATGTGAAAACATACACCAAACTAAAATATAAACGCAACATGCAACAATTTAAAATATTTTACTGAGTTACAGTTCATATAAGGAAATCAGTCAATTGAAATAAGTTGATTACGCCCTAATCTATAGATTTCACATGACTGGGAATACAGATATGCATCTGTTGGTCACAGATACCTTTAAAAAAAGTAGGGGCGTGGATCAGAAAACCAGTCAGTATCTGGTGTGACCACCATTTGCCTCATGCAGAACGACACATCTGCTTCGCATAGAGTTGATCAGGCTGTTGATTGTGGCCTGTGGAATGTTGTCCCACTCCTCTTCAATGGATGTGCAAAGTTGCTGGATATTGGCGGGAACTGGAACATGCTGTCGTACACGTCAATCCAGAGCATCCCAAACATGCTAAATGGGTGACATATCTAGGGAGTATGCAGGCCATGGAAGAACTGGGACATTTTCAGCTTCCAGAAATTGTTTACAGATCCTTGCAATATGGGGCCGTGCATTATCATACTGAAACATGAGGTGATGGCGGCGGATGAAGTGCACGACAATGGGCCTCAGGATCTCGTCACGGTATCTCTGTGCATTCAAATTGCCATTGATAAAATGCAATTGTGTTCGTTGTCCATAGCTTTTGCCTGCCCATACCATAACCCCACCGCCACCATGGGGCACTCTGTTCACAATGTTGACATCAGCAAACCTCTCACCCACACAATTCAATACACGGTGTCTGCCATCTGCCCAGTCAGGTTAAGACCCTGGTGAGGATGACGAGCACGCAGATTAGCTTTCCTGGGGTGATTTCTGACAGTTTGTGCATAAATTATTTGATTGTTTAAACCCACAGTTTCATCAGCTGCCTGGGTGCCTGGTCTCAGATGCAGGTGAAGAAGCCAGATGTGGAGGACCTGTGTTGGCGTGTTTTCACGTGGTCTGCGGTTGTGAGGCCGGTTGGACATTCTGCCAAATTCTCTAAAACATTATTGGAGGCGGCTTATGGTAGAGAAATGAACATTCAATTCTCTGGCAACAGCTCTGGTGGACATTCCTGCAGTCAGCTTGCCAATTGCATGCTCCCTCAACTTGAGACATTTGTTGCATTTTTTTGTGATAAAACTGCACAGTTTACAGTGGCCTTTTATTGTCACCAGCTCAAGGTGCACCTGTGTAATGATAATGCTTTTTAACAAACTTCTTGATATGCCACACCTGTCAGGTGGAATGGATTATCTTGGCAAAGGGGAAATGGTCACTAACAGGGATGTAAACACATTTGTGCACCAAATTTGAGAGAAATAAGCCTTTTACAAATATGGAATATTTCGGGGATCTTTTATTTCAGCTCATGAAACATGGGACCAACACTTTACATGATGCGTTTATATTTTTGTTCAGTTATACGTGTCTGTTCAATGACGTCAGTTTTGAACTCTGACAGAGTTGAATTCTCTCACATTTCTTTGAAACGCAAATACAGTGCAATCATTAGACTTGTAACGAATGTAAATATGGACGTGACAAATACTAACATAATTTTATTTTAAGTGATTCTCTAGCTCGTGAGTCGTGACAGATGCAGCAACAAACAATACAGATGATTTTATATGGAAGTATTTGAAAGATAATTAATGTGGCATTTTTATGGGTATCTTTAATTATTATTATATATATATATATATATATATATATATATATATATATATTACAAATATCAATGAACATAAATATGTATGTGACAAACACTAACAGAGTTTTCCTCATTGAGAAGTGTGAAAAGGCAGATGTTGTGTTATCACTGTTTGATGTGTATATTATTTATACCTCACATGCAACCTATTATTATAATTCATTGTTTATGATAACAAAATCTATTAAAATGTTTATCTGACTCCATAAAGATAATTTATCAATATGCAAGAGATTATAGTTGAATTACAGGAATAGAAAGTTCAAGATTGTCACGATCGTCAGGAACAGATGAGGACCAAGGCGCAGCGTTGCAGGCAAACATACTCATTTATTAGCGAAACGTGATCAAAACAACAAAAGACGGTAACGTGACAGTACACGGTAAAACACAACCAACTCGAAACAAGAACCCACAAAACACAAAGGAAAACCGACAGTTTAAATATGGCTCCCAATCAGAGACAACCAGCAAACAGCTGACACTCGTTGCCTCTGATTGGGAGTCACTCAGGCCAACATAGAAAATGACAAACTAGAACCCCCAACATAGAAATATAACACATAGAATAAACACACCCTGGCTCAACAAATAGAGTCCCAGAGCCAGGGTGTGACAGTACCCCCCCCTAAAGGCGCGGACTGCGACCGCGCCTCAATAAGAGCTAAACAGGGGAGGGCTGGGTGGGCATACCTCCTCGGCGGCGGTTCTGGCTCCGGCCTTGCCCACCACCCTCCAATCAACCCCCCATAGCGCCCCTGGTCCGGTCTAGCCCCGCTGGCCGGAGCCGGACTGACGACACGCACCCCTGGCTTGGTGCGTGGAGCAGGAACGGACCGGACCGGGCTGACGATGCGCACCCCTGGCTTGGTGCGTGGAGTAGCACCTGGCCGAACCGGGCTGACGATACACACCCCTGGCTTGGTGCGTGGAGCAGGAATGGACCGGACCGGGCTGACGATAAGCACCCCTGGCTTGGTGCGTGGAGTAGCAACTGGCCGGACCGGGCTGACGACTCGCACCCCTGGCTTTGTGCGTGGAGCCGGAACGGGCCTCACCGGACTGACGACTCGCACCCCTGGCTTGGTGCGTGGAGCCAGAACGGGCCTCACCGGACTGACGACTCGCACCCCTGGCTTGGTGCGTGGAGCCGGAACGGGCCTCACCGGACTGACGACTCGCTCCCCTGGCTTGGTGCGAGTAGCAGGAACGGGCTGGACCAGGCTGACGACTCGCACCCCTGGCTTGGTGCGAGTAGCAGGAACGTTCAGGACCAGGCTGACGACTCGCACCCCTGGCTTGGTGCGAGTGGCAGGAACAGGCTGGACCAGGCTGACGACTCGCACCCCTGGCTTGGTGCGAGTGGCAGGAACAGGCCGGGCCGGGCTGGCGACTCGCACCCCTGGCTTGGTGCGAGTGGCAGGAACAGGCCGGGCCGGGCTGGCGACTCGCACCCCTGGCTTGGTGCGAGTGGCAGGAACAGGCCGGGCCGGGCTGGCGACGCACACCGTAGGTTTGGTGCGAGTGGCAGGAACAGGCCGGGCCGGGCTGGCGACGCACACCGTAGGCTTGGTGCGAGTGGCAGGAACAGGCCGGGCCGGACTGGCGACGCACACCGTAGGTTTGGTGCGTGGAGCAGGGACAGGCCGGGCTGGGCTGGCGACGCACCCCGTAGGCTTGGTGCGTGGAGCAGGGACAGGCCGGGCTGGGCTGGCGACGCACCCCGTAGGCTTGGTGCGTGGAGCAGGGACAGGCCGGGCTGGGCTGGCGACGCACCCCGTAGGCTTGGTGCGTGGAGCAGGGACAGGCCGAACCGGGCTGTGGAGACGGATAGGAGACCTGGAGTGAAGAGCGGCCACCACCCGTCCTGGCTGAATGCCTACCCTCACACACTCTGTGTGAGGCATCCGCACAGGACGTACAGGGCTGTGTACCCGTACTGGCATAACAGCACGTGACACTGGAGCAGGATATCCGGGACCGCGGAGAGGCATTGGAGACCACGAGCGTTGAGCCGGCACACTCCGTCCTGGCTGCATACCCACCTTCGCACGACACGTGCGGGGTGCTCGCACAGGACGTACAGGACTATGCCGGACCACTCGTGGCACAGTACGCCGCTCCGCATACCGCGGAACCTGCCCCGTCCCATGCTGCCATGCCTGAGCACGGGAAGTTGGTTCCGCTCTCCATCCAGGCTCCGTCAACCTGCCTTCTGGCCCCCCAAACCCGGTGGCCTCCTCTCCAAATCGCCCTGTGGCAGCCTCCTGCTGCCCAGCCGCCCATGCCGTGTGCCCCCCCCTAAAAATTTTTTGGGGTTGCCTCTCGTCCTTTCGACGATGACACTGCTGACGCCGCTGCTCCTCTCTCGCCAGGGCCTTAATCCTACCCCAAGGTCCCTTGCCCCCGAGCATGTCCTCCCAGGACCACGATTTGCCCACCTGGGCCATCGCCAACATCTCCATCTCTTTACCTGGCGCTTCCTCCCATGTCCAGTCTGCCTGCTCCTAGACACGCTGCTTGGTCCTTTTATGGTGGGTTCTTCTGTCATGATCGTCAGGAACAGATGAGGACCAAGGCGCAGCGTTGCAGGCAAACATACTCATTTATTAGCGAAACGTGATCAAAACAACAAAAGACGGTAACGTGACAGTACACGGTAAAACACAACCAACTCGAAACAAGAACCCACAAAACACAAAGGAAAACCGACAGTTTAAATATGGCTCCCAATCAGAGACAACCAGCAAACAGCTGACACTCGTTGCCTCTGATTGGGAGTCACTCAGGCCAACATAGAAAATGACAAACTAGAACCCCCAACATAGAAATATAACACATAGAATAAACACACCCTGGCTCAACAAATAGAGTCCCAGAGCCAGGGTGTGACAAAGATAGATCTGAGAATTGTCTAAATCAAAGGCAAATAGATTTAATATACATTTACATTTACATTTTTAGTCATTTAGCAGACGCTCTTATCCAGAGCGACTTACAGGAGCAATTAGGGTTAAGTGCCTTGCTCAAGGGCACATCGACAGATGTTTCACAAGGCGTAAAGCTTAAGTTACAAAGCATTAACAAGTATTAAAGGCATGATCAGAGAGAGAGAGAGAGCGAGAGAGTTAGAGACGTCTTGGCCTGAATGGCCATGCCCCAAGAGTCCCTGCGGTGGAAAGAGAAAGGTCAAGAACAAACAGTGTTGCCAACTATTTTTTAAGAAAGTTGCTGTTGGTTGCTCCATTTGTAGCTAGAAGTCGCTAGATGATTTCATAACGTAACAGTGACCACATAACGTTAATTTGCGCATGCGCATTAAAATGTTATGTTCCTCAGTCTCTCATGCAATGAGAAATTCTCCAAAGCAAAACTAAATAGAATGTTTGTAGTTGAACAAAAAGGAACTGATTAAATAATTAAACAGCACAGAAAAAAATAACAGATTAAGGTAGATAACGTTTTTTAATCAAATACAATTATTTATGCCTTGGAGAGCTGTGGTATCATTTAACAACAAGGAACCGATTTTAAAAAGCAGCAGGGAGAGGACCAAGAGGCTAGCAGAGCAGCACAGCTAGGCTCAGCCGAGTGGAAACGCATACACAAACAGGGAAGTCGCTAAATCAACCAAAAGTCACTGGGGCAGCCTTAAACAGTAGCTAAATGTGTCACTATACTCTTTAACCGATGATACTGTAGTCACTGGAGGGGATCTGGAAACTGACTAAATCTAGCGACAAAGTTCAAGTTGGCAACACTTGGAACAAAGAGAGGGATAATAAATCCTGAGTCCATTTTATAGTTCTGAGTTGTTGACCAATAAATAGCATTACTGTAAATTTAACCTCCAATCAGATATCAGACCTACAGGATGTAAAGACAACGGAACCTCTGCTTCACAGAGATGTGAGACAATGGGGGTTGGAGAGCAACACAGAGAAGGCTGAATTCCTGATGGGGGTTTGTCTCACATCTCTGAATTCCTGAGAAGACAATAAACCCTCTTGCATACAGTTGATAAGAGTCACTTCTGGGGCTGAGCCACCCGACACTGTGAGTTTATGGCTTGCTCACCCTTCAAAGGTAGATTACCTCTGTCGTACCTGAACCTCTCAGAGAGACTGGGTTTATATTAATCCCTAAAGTACATGTGCTTGCTGCTGTAGCACTACAGTAACTCTGAGGGAATAGTCCTGCCAGGAAAAAATTATAATTCTCCCTTCAGTGCCTCAGCATGATGCAGAGAAGAGAGATAGAATGTAAAATGTAAATGTAAGAGAGAGGGAGGGGGAGAGAGAGAGAGATTTTGATAAACTCCCTTATCTACTGGGTGAAAAACCACAGTGTGCCATCACAGCTGCAAGATTTGTGACCTGTTGCCACAAGAAAAGGGCAACCAGTGAAGAACAAACACCATTGTAAATACAACCCATATTTATGTTTATTTATTTTCCCATTTGTACTTTAACTATTTGCACATTGTTACAACACTGTATATATACATAATATGACATTTGAAATGTCTTTATTCTTTTGAAACTTCTGAGTGTAATGTTTACTGTTAATATTTATTGTTTATTTCACTTTTGTTTACTATCTACTTCCCTTGCTTTGGCAATGTTAACACACGTTTCCCATGCCAATAAAGCCCTTAAATTGAATTGAATTGAAATTGAATTGAGAGAGCGAGAGAGGGAGGGGGGAGAGAGAGAGAGGGAGGGGGAGAGGGAGGGGGAGAGAGAGAGGGAGGCGGGAGAGAGAGAGAGGGAGGGGGAGAGGGAGGGGGAGAGAGAGGGAGGGAGGGGGGAGAGGGAGGGGGAGAGGGAGGGGAGAGAGAGTGAGGGAGGGGAGAGAGAGGGAGGGGAGATAGAGAGGGAGGGGCGAGAGAGAGGGGAAAGAGAGAGGGAGGAGAGAGAGAGGGAGGGGAGAGAGAGGGAGGGAAGGGGGGGAGAGAGACTGAGGGGAGAGAGAGAGGGAGGGAGGGGGGAGAGAGAGAAAGAGACAGATGGACAGTGAGTGAGAAAGGGAAGCGAGATAGCGAGGGAGAGCAGAAAGAGTGAGAAAGAAAGAAAGAAAGAAAGAAAGAAAGAAAGAGTGAGTGAGTGAGTGAGTGAGTGAGTGAGTGAGTGAGTGAGTGAGTGAGTGAGTGAGTGAGTGAGTGAGTGAGTGAGTGAAAGAAAGAAAGAAAGAGTGAGAAAGTGACATACAACCAACTTACACACAGAGCCCGAGAAAGGCAATGAGAGAGAGAGAGAGAGAGAGAGAGAGAGAGAGAGAGAGAGAGAGAGAGAGAGAGAGAGAGAGAGAGAGAGAGAGAGAGAGAGAGAGAGCGAGCGGTGGAGAGAAAAGACAGAGAGAGAAAATGAGAATCTCCAGTGAATTTTCAGCTGGGCTGGTGGTCAGAATTTTAATGACTCTTGAGTCAGATATGGGGATTTTCCACAGAACCCCCTTGAGAGAAAAGGAGAGAGAAACAGATAGAAACAGTGAGATTGAACGAGAGGGAGAGACAAGAGGGGTAAAAGGCAAAGCACTCTGAGTCAGAGATACCTACTCCCTGCAGAACGGGAAACTCATTAAAGAAACAAACACACAACGACCTGGACTGAGTCTGTTTACTCCAGGGCTAGGCTGATTAGACAAGCAGTCAATGCACAACAATTCTTAATGCAATCGCCGGAAAACAGTTCTGAAAACATTTTTGGCCTTTGTTAAAAAAGGGGGATCCCAGTTTTACATTGCTACGCGTTTCTTTCTCTACTCCTTCAATTGCGCAAGTGGCATCATTTTACAAATGCATTTACCACCAGAGTTTCAAGCATGGTTTAGGCACAGCTGTGCAACAGAGCTCTTAAAGGGGCAATGACGTCTTGAAAGGGCTATGACACATTTTTCAAGTGAATATACAAAAGTATGTGGACACCCCTTCAAATTAGTGAATTTGTCTATTTCAGCCACACCCGTTGCCTGACAAGTGTATAAAATCGAGCACACAGCTATGTAATCTCCATAGACAAACTTTAGCAGTAGAATGGAATGAAGAGATCAGTGACTTTCAACGTGGCTGTCACGGTTTCGGCCGAGGCTGCCTCTCTTCCTTGCTCGGGCAGGCTTCGGCGTTCGTCGTCTCCGGAATACTAGCTGCCACCGTTGTATGTTTCTATGTTCGTGTGGTTTTGTCTGGATTATGTACACCTGTTGTCGTTTAGCGTCATTAGTGTCCTATAAGTTCTCGTTGTGTTTGTCAGGTGTTGTGTGTGATTGTTTTCGCTGTCGTGTTGGTGCGCTACTATTTTCAGTGCGCTATTGTAGCTTGCCTCCTTTGTGTAGGAGAGTATTTTTCGCACATGTTTAGTGCGCCCTTTTGTTTACGCCTGTGTGCGCATTTTCTCGCCTCCGGGCTGTTGGATCGTGTTTTGAGTGTGCATTACTAAAGTCTTTTGGACTTATCTTCTGCGTCCTGCGCCTGATTCCCACACCACACCCACCTACAGCACCCGCTGACAGAATCACACACCATTCAGAATGGAATCAGCAGGAGCCGCAGCAGCACAGGAGACTTTGGAGGATCGGGTCCGGGAGCAGAATGACCAGATCCTTCGGATCGGGACCGCCCTGCAGGATGTTATTAACACACTTCAACGCTGGGAGACCCGAGGGACACCCCCAACTCCACCTCCCCTGCCATCACCATCAGCCAGTCAGCCCATTCCCGCTCCGGAACCCAGGGGAATTCGACTCTCGCTCCCGAGGGCCTACGATGGGACCGCTGCCGGGTGTCAGGGCTTCCTTCTCCAGGTGGAGCTATACCTGGCCACCGTGCACCCGGCGCCCTCGGGACACGAGAGCGTGTCCGCCCTCATCTCCTGCCTTACCGGCAAGGCGTTGGAATGGGCCAACGCCGAGTGGAGGAGGATAGACGCTACCACCATCACATACGCTGAGTTCTCCCGCCGCTTCAGGGCGGTGTTTGACCATCCACCGGAGGGGAAAGCGGCGGGGGAGCGTCTGTTCTGCCTCCGGCAGGGGAGGAGGAGCGCCCAGGAGTTCGCGTTAGAATTCCGTACTCTAGCGGCGGATGCAGGGTGGAATGAGCGGGCCCTCATCGATCACTACCGCTGTAGTCTACGAGAGGACGTCCGTCGGGAGCTGGCCTGTAGGGACACCAGTCTCTCTTTCGACCAGTTAGTCGACATGTCCATCAGGCTGGACACCCTTCTGGCTACCCGCGGACGTTCCGAGGGGGGTCCGTCCATTTCACCCCCCAGCGCCTCCGAGCCGAGCCCTATGGAGCTTGGGGGCGCTGGCGCTAGAGAGAGGAGGGGTCGGAGTACGAGGGGGCCCGTCTCCTGCACCAACTGTGGCCGTGGAGGACACACCGCGGCTAGGTGCTGGGGATGGCCTCCTAGGGGAGAAGACGACAGGCCCCGCACTGGGGAGTCCTTCCAGGTGAGTAGGCGCCCCACTCACCCAGAGCTCTCTGTTGCGCACTTCTGTATACCTGTGCGTTTTCCACAGGTAGCACCTCATTCCCAGCATAAGGCGCTGGTAGATTCAGGCGCGGCTGAGAATTTTGTTGATAGGAAATTTTGTTTAGAATTAGGGATTCCCCTTCTTCCTGTTGACGTCCCATTCCCCGTTCATGCCCTAGATAGCCGTCCGTTGGGATCGGGCTTGATCAGGGAGGTCAGGGCGCCACTTAGGATGTGTGCGCAGGGGGGTCATAAGGAGATGATCCAGCTATTTCTGATCAACTCGCCTGCGTATCCGGTGGTGCTGGGCATGCCCTGGTTGAGTATCCATAACCCGTCTATTTCGTGGCAGGAGAGGGCTCTGATGGAGTGGTCTGCCCAGTGTGTGGGTCGATGTTTAGGCGTTTCCATAGGGGCTACCGCGGTGGAGAGTCCAAACCAGGTGCCCGCATTGCACGTTCCCCCTGAGTATGAGGATTTGGCTATTGTGTTCAGTAAGTCGAGGGCGACGCAGTTGCCTCCCCATAGGCAGGGAGATTGTGCGATAGACCTCCAGGCAGGAGCTGCGCTCCCACGGAGCCATGTGTATCCTCTGTCTCAGGAGGAGAAGAGAGCTATGGAGACTTACATAGACGAATCTCTGAGACAAGGATACATACGGCCATCCACTTCCCCTGCGTCCTCAAGTTTCTTTTTTGTGAAGAAAAGGATGGAGGGTTACGCCCGTGCATTGATTACCGTAGTCTCAATCAGATCACGGTGAAGTACAGTTATCCACTTCCTCTGATTGCGACCATGACGGAGTCATTGCACGGGGCGCGTTTTTTCACTAAATTAGATCTCAGGAGCGAGTACAACTTGGTGCGCATTAGGGAGGGCGATGAATGGAAGACAGCCTTTAGTACCACCTCGGGCCATTACGAGTATCTTGTCATGCCATACGGGTTGATGAACGCTCCTTCAGTTTTCCAATCATTCGTGGATGAGATATTCAGGGACATGCAGGGGCAGGGGGTGGTCGTGTACATAGATGACATTCTCGTGTACTCGTCTACCCGAGTCGAGCATGTGGCTCTGGTGCGCCGAGTGTTGAGGAGGCTGTTGGAGCACGACCTGTATGTCAAGGCAGAGAAGTGTCTGTTTTTCCAGGAGTCAATCTCCTTTTTGGGTTATCAGTTGTCTGCGTCAGGGGTGAAGATGGAGGTTGACCGGGTGTCAGCCGTGCGTAATTGGCAAACGCCAACCACTGTGAAGGAGGTGCAGCAGTTTTTGGGGTTTGCGAATTACTACCGGAGGTTTATCCGGGGTTTTGGACAGGTGGCAGCTCCCATAACGTCTCTTTTGAAGGGGGGTCCGGTGCGTTTGCAGTGGTCAGCCGAGGCGGACAGGGCTTTTGGGAGGCTGAAGGACCTGTTTACCTCGGCTCCGGTGCGCCAACCTCTTTACCATTTCAGGTAGAGGTGTGCTTTCGCAACGGTCCGGCACGCCACCTAAACTCCGCCCCTGTGCTTTTTATTCCAAAAAGCTCAGTCCGCCGGAGCGAAATTATGACGTAGGGGACAGGGAGCTGTTAGCCGTGGTACAGGCCCTAAAGGTGTGGAGGCACTGGCTTGAGGGGGCTCAACACCCTTTCCTCATTTTGACTGACCACCGTAACCTGGAGTACATCCGGGCAGCTAGGAGACTGAACCCTCGCCAGGCGCGGTGGAATATGTTTTTGACCCGGTTCGTATTTAAGATCACGTACATCCCTGGGTCACAGAACGGTAAGGCAGACGCACTGTCTCGGCGGTATGACACGGAGGAGAGGTCCGTGGAGCCCACTCCCATACTGCCGGAGTCTTGTCTGGTGGCACCGGTAGTGTGGGAGGTCGATGCTGAACTCGAGCGGGCGTTGCGCACCGACCCTAGTCCTCCTCAATGCCCGGAGGGTCCTCTGGACATCCTGGTATAGGCCGGACAGTGCACTGCCTTAGTGCTAAGTACTGGTGGCCCACGTTGGCGAGGGATGTGAGGGTTTATGTCTCCTCCTGCTCGGTGTGCGCCCAGTGTAAGGCGCCTAGACATCTGCCTAGGGGTAAGTTACTACCCCTGCCCGTTCCACAACGACCATGGTCTCACCTCTTGGTGGACTTCATCACTGACCTTCCTCCCTCACAGGGGAATACTACTATACTGGTCGTTGTGGACCGGTTCTCTAAGGCCTGTCGTTTGCTCCCTATGCCGGGCCTTCCTACTGCCCTACAGACCGCCAAAGCTCTATTCACCCATGTTTTCCGGCACTACGGGGTACCCGAGGATATTGTGTCTGATCGAGGTCCCCAATTCACCTACAGAGTCTGGAGAGCCTTTATGGAGCGGTTGGGGGTCTCGGTGAGCCTCACCTCGGGTTACCATCCGGAGAGTAATGGGCAGGTGGAACGTGTGAACCAGGATGTGGGTAGGTTTCTTAGATCATACTGCCAGGACCGGCCGGAGGAGTGGGCACGGTACGTTCCCTGGGCAGAAATGGCCCAGAATTCCCTACGCCATTCCTCCACTAACCTAACCCCTTTCCAATGTGTGTTAGGTTACCAGCCGGTTCTGGCACCTTGGCAGCAGAGCCAGATCGAGGCTCCTGCGGTGGATGAGTGGGTGCGGCGCTCGGAGGAGACGTGGAACGTTGCACACGTCCACCTGCAGCGGGCCCTCCGTCGTCAAAAGGCGAGCGCCGATCTCCACCGCAGTGAGGGACCGGTGTACGCACCTGGTGATCGAGTCTGGCTCTCTACCAGAAACCTGCCCCTCCGCCTGCCCTGTCGGAAACTGGGTCGGCGGTTTGTGGGGCCGTTTAAAGTCCTGAGAAGATTGAACGAGGTGTGTTACAGATTACAACTACCTATTGAGTATAAAAGTATTAACCCCTCGTTCCATGTGTCTCTTCTCAGGCCGGTGGTAGCTGGCCCACTCCAGGAAAATGAGATCAAGGAGACTCCTCCGCCCCCATTGGACATCGAGGGGGCACCGGCGTACTCCGTGCGGTCCATCTTGGATTCGAGACGTCGGATGGGGGGTCTCCAATATCTGGTGGAGTGGGAGGGGTACGGCCCGGAGGAACGGTGCTGGGTGCCGAGGAGAGACATTTTGGACCCGTCTCTCCTGACAGAATTCCACCGTAGTCACCCGACGCGCCCTGCTCCGCGTCCTCCTGGTCGTCCCCGAGGCCGGAGTCGGCGCACGTCTGGAGCCGCGCGTCAAGGGGGGGTACTGTCACGGTTTCGGCCGAGGCTGCCTCTCTTCCTTGCTCGGGCAGGCTTCGGCGTTCGTCGTCTCCGGAATACTAGCTGCCACCGTTGTATGTTTCTATGTTCGTTTGGTTTTGTCTGGATTATGTACACCTGTTGTCGTTTAGCGTCATTAGTGTCCTATAAGTTCTCGTTGTGTTTGTCAGGTGTTGTGTGTGATTGTTTTCGCTGTCGTGTTGGTGCGCTACTATTTTCAGTGCGCTATTGTAGCTTGCCTCCTTTGTGTAGGAGAGTATTTTTCGCACATGTTTAGTGCGCCCTTTTGTTTACGCCTGTGTGCGCATTTTCTCGCCTCCGGGCTGTTGGATCGTGTTTTGAGTGTGCATTACTAAAGTCTTTTGGACTTATCTTCTGCGTCCTGCGCCTGATTCCCACACCACACCCACCTACAGCACCCGCTGACAGTGGCACTGTCATAGGATGTTACCTTTCCAACAAGTCAGTTCGTCAAAGTGGAAACGTCCAGGAGCAACAATGGCTCAGCCACGAAGTGGTAGGCCACACAAGCTTACAGAACGAGACCGCTGAGTGCTGAAGCACGTAGCGAGTAAAACTCGTCTGTCCTCGATTGAAGCACTCACTACCGAGTTCCAAACACCCTCTGGAAGCAATGTCAGCACAATAACTGTTCGTTGGGAGCTTCATGATATGGGTTTCCATGGCCGAGCAGCCTCACACAAGCCTAGGATCACCATGCACAATGCCAATGTCGGCAGGAGTGGTGTAAAGCTCGCCGCCATTGGACTCCGGAGCAGTGGAAACACGTTCTCTGGAGTGATTAATTACGCTTCACCATCTGGCAGTCTGACGGTCGAATCTGGGTTTGGCAGATGCCAGGAGAACGCTACCTGCCTGAATGCATAGTGCCAACTGTAAAGTATGGTGGAGGAGGAATAAAGGTCTGCGGCTGTTTTTCATGGTTTGGACTAGGCCCCTTAGTTCCAGTGAAGGGAGATCTTAACGCTACAGCATACAATGACATTCTAGACGATTCTGTGCTTCCAACTTTGTGGCAGCAGTTTGGGTAAGGCCCTTTCCTGTTTCAGCATGACAATATCCCCGTGCACAATGCCAGGTCCATACAGAAATGGTTTGTCGAGATCGGTGTGGAAGAACTTGACTGGCCTGCACAGAGCCCTGACCTCAACCCCATTTAACACCTTTGGGATGAATTGGAACGCCGACTGCGAGCCAGGCCTAATCGCCCAACATCAGTGCCCGACCTCACTAATGCTCTTGTGGCTGAATGGAAGAAAGTTCCCGCAGCAATGTTCCAACATCTAGTGGAAAGCCTTCCCAGAAGAGTGGAGGCTGTTATAGCAGCAAAAGGGGACCAACTCTATATTAATGCCCATGATTTTAGAATAAGATTTTCGACGAGCAGGTGTCCACATGCTTTTGGTCATGTAGTATGTATATATATATATATATATATACATACTACATGACCAAAAGCATGTGGACACCTGTCACGATCGTCATCTACAGAGGAGGACCAATGCGCAGCGTTGAAGGTGAACATATTTATATTTATTTAATGATCACCCGATCAAAACAACAAACGAAAAACGTGACGTCTATGGTTTAAACACAAACCAACACGAACAAGAAACCACAAACACAAAGTGAAAGACAGACAGTTAAATATGGCTCCCAATCAGAGACAACCAGCTGACACTCGTTGCCTCTGATTGGGAGTCACTCAGGCCAACATAGAAATACAAACATAGAATTACACACCCTGGCTCAACATAACAGTGTCCCCAGAGCCAGGGCGTGACAGTACCCCCCCCCTAAAGGCGCGGACTCCGACCGCGCCAACTAAATACCACAGGGGAGGGACCGGGAGGGCACTCCGCCTAGGCGGCGGATCCGGCTCCGGGCATGATCCCCACTCCTTCTCTAACCCCCCAAAGTACCCCGGTCCGATCTGGCCCTGCTGACCAGAGCTGAACTGAACACTGGTGGAGCGGATTGCTCTAGCTCCGGCGTGACGCAGCACCTGACCGGTGCCGGACCCGCCACCGGTGGAACAGGCACGGGCCGTGCCGGACTGACGACGCACACCACTGGCTTGGTGTGGGGAGCAGGAGCGGGCCGAGCCGGGCTGACGAAACGCACCACTGACTTGGTGCGGGGAGCAGGAGCGGGCCGGACCGGGCTGACGAAGCTCACCACTGACTTGGTGCGGGGAGCAGGAACGGGCCGTGCCGGGCTGACAACGCGCACCACTGACCTGGTGCGGGGAGCAGGAACGGGCCGGACAGGGCTGACGAAACGCACCACAGACTTGGTGCGGGGAGCAGGAATGGGCCGGACCGGGCTGGCGACGCGCACCACAGACTTGGTGCGGAGAGCAGGAACGGGCCGGACAGGGCTGACGAAACGCACCACTGACTTGGTGCGGGGAGCAGGAGCGGGCCGGACCGGGCTGACGAAGCTCACCACTGACTTGGTGCGGGGAGCAGGAACGGGCCGTGCCGGGCTGACAACGCGCACCACTGACCTGGTGCGGGGAGCAGGAACGGGCCGGACAGGGCTGACGAAACGCACCACAGACTTGGTGCGGGGAGCAGGAATGGGCCGGACCGGGCTGGCGACGCGCACCACAGACTTGGTGCGGAGAGCAGGAACGGGCCGGACAGGGCTGACGAAACGCACCACTGACTTGGTGCGGGGAGCAGGAGCGGGCCGGACCGGGCTGACGAAGCTCACCACTGACTTGGTGCGGGGAGCAGGAACGGGCCGTGCCGGGCTGACGACGCGCACCACTGACCTGGTGCGGGGAGCAGGAACGGGCTGGACAGGGCTGACGAAACGCACCACAGACTTGGTGCGGAGAGCAGGAACGGGCCGGACAGGGCTGACGAAACGCACCACAGACTTGGTGCGGGGAGCAGGAATGGGCCGGACTGGGCTGACGAAACGCACCACAGACTTGGTGCGGGGAGCAGGAATGGGCCGGACCGAGCTGGCGATGCGCACCGTAGACTTGGTGCGAGTGGCAGGAACAGGCCGGACCGTACTGGGAACACACACCACTGGCCCTACGTGGGGATCAGGAACAGGCCGGACCGGACTGGCAACACACGCCAGTACCTCTCGCCGTGCCTCTACATCTTCCACCCCCTCTTCGACCAGTGGCCCCCGTAACCTGGCGGCCTCCTCTGCCAATCCGCTGGGCCGCTCTGCCGCGGTCTCCTGCTGGCCCGTCGTCCACGGCGTTAGCCCCCCCCTAAAAAATTTCTGGCCGTCTCCCCTACCCGTGGACCAGGTCTCCATGTCCCTCGCCAGCCTTTCGCCCTTCTGCCATAATGTCAAGCCCTTCTCTTCCTCACTCGGCTTGACCCAGTCGAGGAGGCGAAGGAGATCTGTTAGGGATCTCCCTGGCGATGGCTCCTGGACACGCTGCTTGGTCACATCTTGGTGGTTTCTTCTGTCACGTTCGTCATCTACAGAGGAGGACCAATGCGCAGCGTTGAAGGTGAACATATTTATATTTATTTAATGATCACCCGATCAAAACAACAAACGAAAAACGTGACATCTATGGTTTAAACACAAACCAACACGAACAAGAAACCACAAACACAAAGTGAAAGACAGACAGTTAAATATGGCTCCCAATCAGAGACAACCAGCTGACACTCGTTGCCTCTGATTGGGAGTCACTCAGGCCAACATAGAAATACAAACATAGAATTACACACCCTGGCTCAACATAACAGTGTCCCCAGAGCCAGGGCGTGACAACACCTGCTCGTCGAAAATCTTTTTTACAAATCCCAAACCATACATATGTATATATATATATATATATATATATATATATATATATATATATATATATATATATATATATATATATATACAGTACCAGTCAAAAGTTTGGACACACCTGCTCATTCCAGGGTTTTTCTTTATTTTTACTATTTTCTACATTGTAGAATAATAGTGAAGACATCAATAATTGAAATAACATATCAATCATGTAGTAACCAAAAAAGTGTTAAACAATTCAAAATATATGTTATATTTTATATTCTTCAAAGTAGCCACCCTTTGCCTTGATGACAGCTTTACACACTCTTGGCATTCTCTCATCCAGCTTAATGAGGAATGCTTTTCCAACAGTCTTGAAGGAGTTCCCACATATGCGGAGCACTTGTTGGCTGCTTTTCCTTCACTCTGCCGTCCAACTCATCCCAAACCATCTCAGTTGGGTTGAGGTCGGCTGATTGTGGAGTCCAGGTCATCTAATACAGCACTCCATCATTCTCTTTCTTGGTCAAAAAGCCCTTACACAGCCTGGAGGTGTGTTTTGGGTCATTGTCCTGTTGAAAAACAAATGATAGTCTTCCGTGGTAGACATGCTGGCTAAGTGTGCCTTGATCTAAATAAATCACAGACAGTGTTACCAGCAAAGCACCCCCACACCATCACACCTCCTCCTCCATGCTTCACGGTGGGAACCACTAATGCGGAGATGATCTGTTCACCTACTCTGCGTCTCACAAAGACACAGCGGTTGGAACCAAAAATCTCCAATTTGGACTCATCAGACCAAAGGACAGATTTCCACCGGTCTAATGTCCATTGCTCGTGTTTCTTGTCCCAAGCAAGTCTCTTCTTCTTATTGGTGTCCTTTAGTAGTGGTTTCTTTGCAGCAATTCAACCATGAAGGCCTGATTCACGTAGTCTCCTCTGAACAGTTGATGTTGAGATGTGTCTGTTATTTGAACTCTGTGAAGCATTTATTTGGGCTGCAATTTCTGAGGCTGGTAACTCTAATGAACTTATCTTCTGCAGCAGAGGTAACTCTGGGTCTTCATTTCCTGTGGCGGTCTTCATGAGAGCCAGTTTCATCATAGAGCTTGATGATTTTTGCGACTGCACTTGAAGAAACTTTCAAAGTTTTTGAAATGCTACGGATTAACTGACCTTCATGTCTTAAAGCAATGATGGACTGTCGTTTCTCTTTGCTTATTTGAGCTGTTCTTGCCATAATATGGACTTGGTCTTTTACCAAATAGGGCTATCTTCTGAATACCACCCCTACCTTGTCACAACACAACTGATTGGCTCAAACGCATTAAGAAGAAAATAAATTCCACAAATGAACTTGTAACAAGGCACACTTGTTAAATGAAATGCATTACAGGTGACTATCTCATGAAGCTGGTTGAGAGAATGCCAAGAGTGTGCAAAGCTGTCATCAAGGCAATGGGTGGCTATTTGAAGAATCTCAAATATAACATATATTTTGATTTGTTTAACACTTTTTTGCTTACTACATGATTCCATATGTGTTATTTCATAGTTTAGATGTCTTCACTATTATTCTACAATGTAAAACATAGTAAAAATAAAGAAAAACCCTTCAATTAGTAGGTGTGTCCAAACTTTTGACTGGTAGTGTATAATAAAATAATAATCAGGATGTTGTATCCAATGGGGTAAATGGAGATGGACCAACCCTGTGCTACAGTCTATGTACAATGTATAGCCACTATGCTGCATCAGTTTGGCTACAAGTGATAATGCTTATTGCTTATAGCACATCTGATGATATAGACCAAAATAATGTTTCAATCACTTTAACCAAAATGTGTAGGCTCATTTATGGAGGTGGAAATTACAATTTAGATGGTGTTTTCATTAATTTTGGAGTAGATTGTCCTTTCAAAAAGTCTCCGTAACTGAGCTTCTCAGTCCTTCTACATTACAATTATCTGGGGAGGACCCCCAGACTCCCTAAGCAAGGGAACTGGAATTGGTCATACTCACATTTGTACAAAATGAACCTCTTTTCCTAAAAGGATGATGGACACGACTTTCTTTCTACATGAAAGGGGAAGTTAACTTGTTCCCAGACAATTGATCCGAGATCGACTTAAGTTTCAGTCATGTTTTTTGTTGTTGCTTTAACCCCTGGGAATAGCCTATAACAACTTGACTAATGGAGAAAAATTTTTGTGATTATTTTATCAATCAATATCCTATTATCTTCTTCTGGTAGTCCGTTTTCTTTGTATGATCTTTGTACCACAGCTTCTGTAGATAGTCTATAATTCATAGAATATCAGTTAGTACCAGGAATATATTTAATTACAGAGTTGACTATGCAGTAGCTCACTCAATGGACTCATTTGTGAATGAGTCACCATGTATGCCTATGCAATTAGACACCCCCGCCTCTTGTGGATACAATCCAAACAGTCATTTTCAGATGCATAATTCAAATATTGGATGACAGAATGTGACACAGTGGGTGTACAGACTCACTGGCTGCCAAACACACAAGCACATACACATACACACACACACACACACACACACACACACACACACACACACACACAACACATGCAAAATAGGATGGGTATGTATATGTTTGTGTGCGCGTGTGTGTGTGTATGTGTGCGTGTGTTTTTGTGTGTTTTAGTGTGTGTGTGTTTGTGTTTGTGTTTGTGTGTGTGTGTGTGTGTGTGTTTGTGTGTGTTTTAGTGGGTGTGTGTGACAGGTAGGCTGTACGCAAAACAAACAGAGGTAGCGAGTGGCGTTTCTCGCCTTCACGGATTATGGCAAT
>NC_140004.1:40915166-40932666 GCF_964263955.1 Coregonus lavaretus | reverse complement strand
CAGGCTTCAGACAATCTAAAAAACATGTGTAATGATGTAAACCTAACCCAGATGGTGCCTAAGCCTACACTGCCCAACCCTGAAGATCCCTCAAAGTCAACTCTGATTGATCTTAGTTTAATGTTTCTACTGGTGTCTTTGCTCAATATATTAGTGACCATAGCTCAGTTGTTTGTATCACGGCTCAGGATAAGACCCAGATGCAGACACAGGAGGTGGATAGTTCGAATCTCAGATATTTATTATAACATAGGGGGCAGGCAAACGGCAGGTCGAGGGCAGGCAGAGGTTCGTAATCCAGGTCAGAGCCAGGCAGGTACAAGACAGCAGGCAGGCTCAGGGTCAGGACAGGACAGGCAGAAAGGTCAGAACCGGGAAGAATAGAAACAAAACTAGAGAACAGGAAAATGGGAAACACGCTGGTACGACCTGACAAGACAAGACGAACTGGCAACAGAAAAACAGAAAATGCAGGTATAAATACACAGGGGATAATGGGGAAAAATGGGAGACACCTGGTGGGGGGTGGAGACAGGTGAAACACATCTGGGTGTGACATGTTTGATTAAAGATTTGGTTAAAGATAGATCGAATGCCTGGTACACTCTGGAATTATCAAAAGTAATTCATAAAAGAGATGATTCTTGGATCAAGGCCAGGCCCGAATCATTGTGTAAAAAAATCACAAAGGCTAAATCTGATTAATATTCAACCTCTCTTTCAGATTGTAATGGGAACCCGGCAAAATTCTGTAAAACTGTCAAATCCCTGAAGGGTTCTACTTCTTCCTCTCTGCCACAAAAAATTTATTCAAACACTGGCCTCATTACGGAAAACAATGCCACCATTGATGCATTTAATCACCATTGTATTTCAGCAGGCTATCTCTTTGAAATAACTTCTAAGCCTATCCACAATGATATTGGGCTGGATGCTGATAGCGGAAACTTGACGAATGATCAGAAAAATTATAGTTAAAGGTTTTCTTTTAGGCTATTTAAAGAAAAAATGAAGTCCTGGATGCTTTGCTAGCAATAGACAACAATAAATCCACAGGAGCCAACCAACTGGATCCTGGTCTGCTTAAGTGTGCAGCGCCCATCACTGTTGGCTCAATAACCCACATTTATATGCAGATTATACTATTATGTATGCTGTTGTCAAAACTACAGTCAGATTTAATAGCGGGAATCCCTTGCTGATTTAAAATGTGTGCTTAATAAGTGCAAAACGAAATACATGTTGTTTTTAAAGAATGTTTCAGATGAATTACATGTTCACTCATTAGATCAGTGGCGGCTCCTGAAAAAATTCTCAGGGGGGGCAATTTTTCTGATGATTTAGGTGACCTACACACATTTAAAAAAATATATGTCCAGCAACAACATGAAGACAGGGGCAGCATATAAGTCAATACCAGAAGCATTTATTGACTGATCTCAAAAGTGTTGGCTTACCAGGGTTGGTGGAGCCCTCAGTTTCATCTTTGCCTCGCAAAGCTAACTCAAACACTCCGCAAAACTTGTCCACCAGTATCTGTCTTTTTATCTCACGTTGTACATCTCTTAAAGCCTGTCTATCACCCCCAGCATAAACTGCCTTCTTCCTATCAAGTAGTGATTTTAGATGTTTTGATACCCAAGGCTTGTTGTTAGGGAAGATTTTACAGGTCTTAGTAGGCACAACTGACTCAACACAGAAGTTTACATAGTCTGAAATAACCTCTGTGAGTTCATCCAGATCAGAGCTGCTGTCCTCAAATACCTCCCACATTGTACAGTCAAAACACCCCAAGTGATACTGTTGTCATTCCAGATCTGGACAGTTTTAACTGTGGGTTTCTCCCTCTCCAGGAGGCGATAGTAAATTGGCCTGAGGTAGACCACATTGTGGTCTGATGTCCCCAGAGGAGGTCTGGTGGTGGCAGAGAACGCCTTTGGTATTGTCCCATAGCACAAATCAAGAGTCCTATTTTTCCTAGTGTGACATTTCACATACTGATGGTATGTGCGCAAGACTTTGTGCAAGGTACAGTTGTTAAAATCCCCTAAAATAAATTTGGGTGCGTCGGGGGAGATGGATTCCAGTTTCTGTGACAGATTATAAATAATCTCTGATGCCTTTGTTATATTAGCTTTTGGTTGAATGTACACAACGGTAACAAACAATTGGGGGAACTCACAGGGCAGATAGTAAGGTCGCAGTGACACAGAAAGCAGTTCAATGTCGGGGGTACAGAGTCGCTCTCTTACCAGGATCGATTTACACCACTGGTCGCTGACAAGCAGGCAGACGCCCCCGCCGTGAAGTTTCCCTGTGACTGTCAGATCGCGGTCCGCTCTGACCAGGGTGAAGCCGGCCGGCTCCACTTCTCTGTCCGGGACTCTGTCATCCAGCCAAGTCTCAGTAAATGCCAGCAAACAGGCCTCCCGATATTCGTGTTGGAAGCGCAGATTCGCTGACAACTCATCCGCTTTCCCCCTCAGTGACTGGGCATTAATCAGCAAGGTGGTGGGTAAGGGAAGTTTGTTCTTAATTTTTTTTAAGTCGTTGTCTGATTCCCCCGCGTTTTCCACGTTTGCATTTGGGTTTGTAATCCACTCGCAGACAATCAGGTATTATTAGATGGGCCATTGGGATATCCATCGCGTTCGTATTTGAGTTGCATTGTAGTAAAAACTCCCTGCTGTATTGGATTCCGCTGCCAGCAGCGTTTTCATTATTTAGTCCGTTCGTAGCGGGTATGTACACGATCAACAAGATCAGTCCAACACCGTGACCCCACCACTGGAAATCCATGGTTGGCAGAATGTTTGTAAACTAAGTGTACAAATTAAAAACATAAAATAACGCCACTAAGTGTACAAATTAAAAACATAAGATTAAAAACATAAGATAACGTCACACACACTGCAGGTCGCAACAGAGACGCTGCTACCCGCTCTTTTCTTAGTTACGTTCATGGTTACGTTACGTATGACGAAAGCGCGTAAGTGCAAGCCCTCAGACACCCATAGAGATTGTATTGAAAGCTCTGAAATTTGAAAAAAATAGATTTTACATGGGAGTCTATGACAGACTTCTGGGCGATTTTCAACCTGACTGAAATCGCCCCAAAAGGGGGGGTGGCCATTTGAAGCACGACTTTAGCCTGATTGGACATTTAGTGGCAGTGTGGCACTGTGGCAGATCAGACGTCTAGATTACAACACTGATAACTACTGTTGCCGTGATATAATTGATTAGAAAAAAAATCCCTTCCTTTTCCCGTTTGGCAGTGCGTCGCCCATATCGCCCTATTGAACACACCGCCCCTGCATTAGATGGTTCTCCAATCGAACGTGTTCCCGCATATAAATACTTGAGCTGGTTAAGAAGCTAAGATTTAAAGTTGGCTTTTTATACCGAAACAGATCGTGCCTTTCTCTAAGCAGTAGGAAGCAGATTATTCAGTCAACTTTTTAATTTATCAAAATGCAGCTGCTACTACTCTTAAACCTTTGGAAGCCATCCACCATAGTGCCCTTCATTTTGTTACAGGTGACAGTTTTGCTACTCACCATTGCATCCTGTATCAAAAGGTTGGCTGGGCTTCGCTAAAGACCCGTAGATCTCTACATTACTCCCTTTTTGTTTACAAGGCCCTACTTCATAAACTTCCGTCTTATATAACTTTGCTGTTGAAGTATAGACACCTGAGTTGCCTAACCTGTTCACAGGATTGATTAGCTATTGAGGTTCCTAGGGTCTCCACCGAGCTAATTAAATCTGCTTTTAGTTTTAATGCACCATATTGCTGGAACAAAATTCAAAATACATTTCATCTTAATGTTCTGGTGCCATTTGGGCAGTTTAAAGTATTGATTGGGGACTTATTTGTGGAAGAATGTAATTGTTTTTCTGGGTGATGTTTTATTTGTGCTTAGATTGACTGTGTTTTTGTATTTTAATGTGTATACAGTGCCTTTGGAAATTACTCAGTCCTCTTGACTTTTTCCACATTTTGTTACGTTACAGCCTTATTCTAATATTGATTTTTTTTAAGCCTCAGCAATCTACACACAATACCCCATAATGACAAAGCGAAAACAGGTTTTTAGAAATGTTTGCAAATGTATAAAAAAAAATTAATGAAATACCTTATTTACATAAGTATTCAGACCATTTGATATGAGACTCGAAATTGAGCTCAGGTGCATCCTGTTTCCATTGATCATCCCTGAGATGTTTCTACAACTTGATTGGAGTCCACCTGTGGTAAATGCAATTGATTGGACATGATTTGGAAAGGCACAGACCTGTCTATATAAGGTCCAATAGTTGACAGTGCATGTCAGAGCAAAAACCAAGCCATGAGGTCAAAGGAATTGTCCGTAGAGCTCTGAGACAGGATTGTGTCGAGGCACAGATCTGGGGAAGGGTACCAAAACATTTCTGCAGCATTGAAGGTCCCCAAGAACACAATGGCCTCCATCATTCTTAAATGGAAGAAGTTTGGAACCACCAATACTCTTCCTAGAGCTGGCCGCCCGGCCAAACTGAAAAATCGGGGTAGAAGGGCCTTGGTCAGGGAGATGACCAAGAACCCGATGGTCAGTCTGATAGAGCTCTAGAGTTCCTTTGTGGAGATGGGAGAACCTTCCAGAAGGACAACCATCTCTGCAGCACTCCACCAATTAGTCCTTTATGGTAGAGTGACCAGACGGAAGCCACTCCTCAGTAAAAGGCACATGACAGCCCGTTTGGAGTTTGCCAAAAGGCACCTAAAGACTCTCAGACCACGAGAAACAAGATTCTCTGGTCTGATGAAACCAAGATTGAACTCTTTGGCCTGAATGCCAAGCATCACGTCTGGAGGAAACCTGGCAACATCCCTACGGTGAAGCATGGTGGTGGCAGCATCATGCTGTGGGGATGTTTTTCAGCGGCAGGGACTGGGAGACTAGTCAGGATCGAGGAAAAGATTAACGGAGCAAAGTACAGAGAGATCCTTGATGAAAACCTGCTCCAGAGTGCTCAGGACCTCAGACTGGGGCGACCCTAATCACACAGCCAAGAAAACACAGGAGTGGCTTCAGGACAAGTCTCTGAATGTCCTCGAGTGGTCCAGCCAGAGCCCGGACTTGAACCCGATCTAACATCTCTGGAGAGACCTGAAAATATCTGTACAGCAATGCTCCCCATCCAACCTGACAGAGCTTGAGAGGATCTGCAGAGAAGAATGGGAGAAACTCCCCAAATACAGGTGTGCCAAGCTTGTAGTGTCATACCCAAGAAGACTCAATGCTGTAATCACTGCCAAAGGTGCTTCAACAAAGTATTGAGTAAAGGGTCTGAATACTTATTTAAATGTTATATGTCTGAAAACCTATTTTTGCTTTGTCATTATGCGGTATTTTGTGTAGATTGATGACGTAAAAAAAATTTTTCAATCCATTTTAGAATGAGGCTGTAACGTAACAAAATTTGGAAAAAGGGAAGGGATCTGAATACTTTCCGAATGCACTGTATCTACATATATTTTGTGTATAATGTGTATATTTATGTTGTATTATACTGGGCACATTTGGAAAAGAGACCTAGTTCTCAATATGTCTTCCCTGTCAAAATAAATGTTAAATAAAAACTTGAATGGTTGATCATTCTTTTTGTAGCTGAGAATCTTCGTGCACAGCATGTCCTCAAGGTTTAAAAGTTCTTGAAAGTTCCAAACAGACCTGCCCAGTGTGTGATTTGATGTGGGCAAAACACATTTTTACAGAGCCTCTTGCTTTGAACAGCAAGTACTTGGATACTGTAGAAGATGCATATATTAGCCTTCAACTTCTTCTTCTACCACTGGCAGAGGAACAGGGGTATGCAAATATTTATTTTTTATTTTTTATTGTGGACAAGTTCTCTGCCAAGAAGAAGCAAACGCCAAGATAGGGGAAATGGAGGATGGGTTAGTACAGACACACACATGGAGGCACACACACTTAAACACGCTTGTGCAAATACACGCTTGTGCACACACACACAAACAAATGCATGTACACATACACAAACACACTTGCCCAAATACACACAAATGCATGTACACACACACACACACACACACACTCACAGACACTCTCTCTCTCTCTCACACACAAGCACACGCACACACCCCTGTGTGCACTGTGTATCCTGTTACACGCACCCCTTCCCTCATAAGCTGTGATTTAACAGTGGTGGGTCAGCTATTCCTTGACATTACTACATTTCGCTGGGAGAGAAACATTTTGAAATTCTCATATGTGCTGTTCTAGACCTCTCAGAGAACCACGTTGGGATTCTCATATCTGCTGTTCCAGACCTCTCAGAGAACCACATTTCCCCAGCAGGGTACGGTCATATGAAACATGAGCCTGGGAGGAGGGGGAGGAGAAGGGAGGCAGAGGAGAGGAGGGTGCAGGCTGGTTGAGTCAGGGGGAACCAGGAGAGAGAGGCTGGGGGTGAGGTGCGGGAGGCACACATACAGACCGTTCCAGCAGAGCAGCGTCACTAACTCTATGTTAAAGGGTTCAGCCAGAACCATCCACAGACGAGACAGCCATTCAGATTCAGAATCAGTCCAGGGCACTGCCTCTCAGAATCCACTCTGGGAACTGTCAGGACTCAATTTCTCATGAGGCAGCTAGGATTAATTGATTTCAGAAATTGGAAAGTGGGATTTCAACTATTTCCATATATAGTCGAGATATATGGGGAGGATTTGACTCACCAATGATTTGCAATAGACTCTTTGGAAGCAATACTTTGGAAAGTCCACTTTAGGTTACATAATGGTGATATTCAGTATTTTTGCTTACAAAGGATTTAAACTTTAGTTGATAGTGGAGTTAGGACACAAGTTCAATTGTCCTTTCAATGAGGGCAAAGAGTCAATTGCAATCCAGTCCCAATAACTTTATTTGACTTTAGCTCAAACATTTAGCTGAAATTGGAGTTAGCTGAACTTTCCAGAAGGATCACTTCCCCATTGGGGCTCCTCGCTGTCGCATTTCTGGGTTACTGGGAGGAAGTAGTCTCACAGCCTGCAGACTCAGATGTTCTTATGTGTCAAAATCGCTCCCCTCTAAAGGTGTGTGTAAACAAACCGCAGCTCACTGGTGGAAGGGGAAAGATGACAGAGCCATCTTGCCCTGGTTTCCACAGCTTTGAAGTCTGAGAGAAAAGAAGGAAGGAGTCTTGACTGTTATATATTTTTTTTTACGATGGCCCAAAACTCTGCAGAGCTTAAGGGTAAATAAGCTTAATCAGGAAAACTATTATCAGGCCTAAAGTCTTGATCTGTGTTTTGGTATTCAGAGTCCATATTTGCCTCTGGCTGTGGGTTACATATGTAATGGTCAGTCATTCTGTCTAACATCGCCAGCAGGCGCCTGGGGAAATTCATGGGGCAGATGTGGCGATGACTTTTTAAAAGCTTTTGAATGGCAAGTCCGTTCTGTATCATTAAGGGAGAGCGAGAGAGAGACAGACAGACAGACAGCGAGAGACAGAGAGAGACAGAGAGAGAGGGAGAGAGAGGGAGAGAGAGGGAGATCTCAATACCCAGCGCCCATGAACAGTAATGACCAGATAAATAATTTAAAGTCTGATTGATGAACACTTAGACAAGTGGTGCTCTGCCAGGCGTACCCCTGAAGTACCCCATCATGTGCATTTTACCAGTAGGCCTCTTCTATACCCCTGAAGTACCCCCTGTCGATTGGCTATGTACCACTGACTTAGACTTTATTTAAATGGGTATAGAAGAGCATAGCCTCGTATGGCACGTCGTATAGGAGGGGATTTACTTTTAATGAACGCTGTGGCTAGCTGATGTATGCAATGTATTATCTTTGCATTAACGTCAGGTCAGCGAGGTCTGTTGGTCCCTCCCGGACAAATTCGACGGGACTCCATCAAAATGCAATGGCTTCCTACTCCAGTGCTCCCTCTATTTCGCTCATCAGATGGGAGACCCCACTACTGAGAGGTCCAAGGTTGCCATGGTTATATCCCTGCTGACTGGATGGGCGTTGGAGTGGGCTACGGCCATCTGGGAGAGAGGAGAGGAGGAGCTGGATTCGTATGAGGGGTTCATGGCTCTGTTCAGGGGGGTCTTTGGCAATCCACCAGAGGGCAGAGATGGAGGTGAGCGCCTACTCCACCTACGGCAGGAAGGCCAGACCGCTACGGAGTACGCCCTCCCCTTCAGGACAGTGGCAGCATCCAGCGGATGGAATGAGCTGGCGTTCCGCACCCTATTCCAGACGCCGTTGGCGTGCCGAGATGACACCCTCTCCTTGGACACACTTATCGTGATGGCCATCAGTCTGGATAACCTTCTGTGGGAGCGTCAGCACCACCATCACCTCTCTCCCTCCTTCGTTGACCAATCTGTCAGAGCCTGAACCCATGGAGTTAGGGGCCACGCGCCTCCCCGTGGCTGATTGACACCGTCGGAGACAGCTGGGGCTCTGTCCCTATTGCGGACAGGAGGTGCACCAGCTTCAGCATTGTCCGATATTCCCCAACCCGAGGTCCACAAGAGCAGAGGGACGGTCCCGTGATCATCCGTCTCCTGGGTTTGGCCGAACCCTTTCTAGTATCAATATCACTAGCTGGCTGTCCCTCATATGTTGTATCTACTGCTCTAGTGGACTCCGGTGCCGCAGGGAATTTCATTGACCAGGCCCTTGCCTCCTCACTGAACATCCCCTCATACCCACTCTCCTCTCCATTTCCAGTTCAAGCGTTGGATGGTCGACCACTGGGATCCGGAAATGTCACACACAACACAGCACCACTCACCCTCACTGTGGGATCTATGCACCAGGAAAGCCTTCCCTTCCTCATCATCACTGCACCCACGCAATCAATCAATCAATCAAATGTATTTATAAAGCCCTTTCTACATCAGCAGATGTCACAAAGTGCGATACAGAAACCCAGCACAAAGTCATCCTCGGACTCCCGTGGCTTCAACGTCATAACCCCACCATCTCCTGGTTGAGGATGAGAAACACCGCCTGGGCACCAGGATGCCGGAGGACCTGCTTTCCCTCACCTTGTGGTTCCACGTCTGTTGAGAGTCTGGGTATTTTCCACCAGCCTCCAGCCTCCAGCCTCCAGCCTATCCCTCCCTTATCGTTGGCCACGTGTTTTGGGGCATAGATGTGGACATCCGCCAGGCTCTGAAGAGGGAACCCGTGCCCGCTACCTGCCCTCCTGAACACATCTACGTCCCCTCGGAGGTAAGGGATAGGCTGTTGACCTGGGCGCACACATCCCTCACCCCTGGACACCTAGGTATCACTCGCACCATTCACTCCATCTCTGAGAAATAGGGGTGGCCCACCTTAGCGCAGGACGTGGCTCACTATATCAACTCATGCTCAGTATGTGCCCAAATAAAATCCCCCCGGCACGCTCCAGCAGGGAAGCTCCTTCCCCTTCCTGTGCCTCAGTGTCCCTGGTCTCATATATCCATTGACTTTGTCACCGATCTCCCCTCCTCTGACGGTTTCACCACCATGCTGGTGGTTGTGGACAGATTCTCTAAATCATGCCGGTTTATTCCTCTCTCTGGTCTCCCTACTGCTCTCCAGGTCGCTGAGGCATTGCTTCAGCAGGTCTTCCGGTACTATGGCCTTCCGGAGGACATCGTCGCCGACCGTGGCCCCCAATTCACGTCATGGGTATGGAAGGCATTCATGGAGAAACTGGGGGTCACGGTCTGCCTCACTTCCAGGTACCGACCTCAGTCCAACGTGTAGGTGGAAAGGATGAACCAGGAGTTGGGGAGGTTCCTCAGGAGTCACTGCCAGGACCGTCAGGGGAAGTGGGCCCGATTCCTTCCCTGGGCGGAGTACGCCCAGAATTCATTACGTCACTCCTCCACCGGACTGACTCCCTTCCAGTGTGTCCTGGGTTATCAGCCAGCCCTGGCTCCGTGGACTCTGAGCCAGACCGAAGCCCCTGCGGTAGACAAATGGTTCCAGAGCGCAGAGGGGGTTTGGAGTAATGCCCACGTGAGGCTCCAGCGCGCCGTCCGCCTCCAGGAGGAGCAGGCTGATCGCCACCGCAGTGAGGTGCCCGTGTTCCATCCTGGTGATTGTTTCTGGCTCTCCACTAGGATCCTCCCACTCCACCTGCTCTGCAAGAAGCTGAGCCCCCATTGTGTGGGGCCATTCAAGGTCCTCCGGAGGGTCAATGAGGTGACATACAGATTACAGCTCCCCACTCACTACCGGATCTCAACTTCTTTTCATGTTTCTCTCCTCAGGCTGGTGGTTCCTGGTCCCCTGGCTGATGCCGTCCCCCACGACACCCCTCCGCCTCCGCTGGACATCAAGGGAGGTCCCGCCTATGCCATCAGATCCCTCCTGGACTCCAGACGTCGTGGGGGTCGGCTCCAGTACCTGATGGACTGGAAGGGTACGATCCCAACATCATCCGAGATTTCCACTTTCGCCGTCCGGAACCGGTCCGCTCCTCGCTCCTCGGGCCATCCTCCTGGCCGTGGTTGTCCTGTGGCTGGAGCCGCGCGTTGGGGGGTGGGGGGGGGCTGCTCCTCCCCACCGGCGTCGCCGGTTTACTAACCACCGGCGGGCCTGGCAACCCTTCATTACGCACACCTGCGCCTCATCATCAGGCACACCTGGACCTTATCACTTCCCTGATTACTCCCCCTATATATAGCACTCCGTTATTATTTCCCATCAGGCGTTATTGTTTCTGTTTCCATGTTCAGACGCATTCCTTGTTTTTGTATTGTTACGTGTTCGTTTATATGAAACTCTCCAACTGCACCTGCTTCCTGACTCCCTACATCTACATTACAGAGGCCCATTAGGCCACTGACAAATAATTAATAGGGGAGTATAAAATATTGCCACACACTTTCAGGCTTCAATGCCTATTTTTCCTAAATAATATTTACCTAATTCCCACCCCCCACTAATATAACTTAATATAACTATTATATATTATACATTTGAAGTCGGAAGTTAGCCAAATACATTTAAACTCTGTTTTTCACAATTCCTGACATTTAATCCTAGTAAAAAATTCCCTGTTTTAGGTCAGTTAGGATCATCACTTTATTTTAAGAATGTGAAATGTCAGAATAATAGTATAGAGAATTATTTATTTCAGCTTTTATTTCTTTCATTACATTCCCAGTGGGCCAGAAGTTTACATACACTTAATTAGTATTTGGTAGCATTGCCTTTAAATTGTTTAACTTGGGTCAAAAGTTTTGGGTAGCCTTCCACAAGCTTCCCACAATACGTTGGGTGAATTTTGGCCCATTCCTCCTGACAGAGCTGGTGTAACTGAGTCAGGTTTGTAGGCCTCCTTGCTCACACACGCTTGTTCAGTTCTGCCTACACATGTCCTATAGGATTGAGGTCAGGGCTTTGTGATGGCCACTCCAATACCTTGACTTTGTTGTCCTTAAGTCATTTTGCCACAACTTTGCTTGGGGTCCATTTGGAAGACCCATTTGCGACCAAGCTTTAACTTCCTGACTGATGTCTTGAGATGTTGCTTCAATATATCCACATATTTTCCTTCCTCATGATAACATCTATTTTGTGAAGTGCACCAGTCCCTCCAGCAGCAAAGCACCCCCACAGCAAGATGCTGCCACCCCCGTGCTTAACGGTCTGGATGGTGTTCTTCGGCTTGCAAGCAACCCCCTTTTTCCACCAAACATAACGATGGTCATTATGTCCAAACAGGTCTATTTTTGTTTCATCAGACCAGAGGACATTTCTCCAAAAAGTACGATCTTTGTCCCCATGTGCAGTTGCAAACAGTAGTCTGGCTTTTTTATGGCGGTTTTGGAGCAGTGGTTTCTTCCTTGCTGAGCGGCCTTTCAGGTTATGTTGATATAGGACTCATTTTACTGTGGATATAGATATTTTTGTACCTGTTTCCTCCAGCATCTTCACAAGTCCTTTGCTGTTGATCTGGGATTGATTTGCACTTTTCACACTAAAGTACGTTCATCTCCAGGAGTGGTGTGACGGCTGCATGGTCCCATGGTGTTTATACTTGCATACTATTGTTTGTACAGATGAACGTGGTACCTTCAGGTGTTTGGAAATTGCTCCCAAGGATGAACCAGACTTGTGGAGGTCTACAATTATTTTCTTTAATACAAAACCTAGTAAACTCATGGTTCTCACCCCCTTCCATGGACTTATACAGTAATTATGACATCTTCTGGAGGATGTCCTCCAACCTAGCAGAGCTCTTGCAGCATTAACTGACATGTTGTTCACCCAATCAAAGGATCAGAGAATTAATCTAGTACTGAAAGCATACGCTATAGCTAGTTAACACTGAAGTGCATAAAATGTGGTAAGTAGTTGACTCAAAGAGAGAGAAAGACAATAGTTTTGAACAAATTAATTTCTTTAAAAATGAAGGAGAAGCAAGAGCGAGAGAGAGAGCGAGTTAGAGAGAGAGCTAGCTATATTTCGTAGTATTTTTTTCACTTTCACTTAGCTAGCGAATACAGCTAGCCTTCTCAAACACCCAGCTCAAACGGAGAGGGATGCCATGTTAGCTAGCTGGCTATGGCTATCCAACACTGGGACTCTTTAAAGTCAAGGTAAGCTTTTAGTTTGATTAATTTATTGCCACCGGGGCCCGCCGGTGTAAATGCTAAACTGTACTGCATGGTTGTAGTGGGTTTACTAACGCGTTAGTGCTATTAGCTAGGTTGACTATGACGTTAGCTAATATGGTGACAACGATGTAGGCTGTGTGTAGCAGTTAGTGGTTATGATATGAAGTTTTGGCTTGGAAAGGTTTTTTCACCTGGTGACAGATTTGTAGTGCACTGAAGTCCACAAGCGAAGGGAAAAGGTGAGAGGAGGAGAGCGCGTAGATGCGAAAAGGAATTATACAATGAGCAAAGTGATCATGCTGTTTGTATGTGGCTGCTATGAACGTGAACTGTTTTTGCGTGTGATCAGGTGTGTATTCATTCCACCGATTCTGTTGTAAAATGTTTCTTAAACGGAAGCAAACGGAACGAAATGGGGATAAACATACCTGAATTTGTCCAATAGAAACTCTTGTTTGCAACTGTTGGACTAATGATTACACCCTAGATCAGCTATTCTCTCTACCTGTGCACCTATGTTGTAAACTTTCATTCATAGGCAAGGTTCTAGCAACCTCATGATGGGTATGGGGAAAATGTGTGATTCATGTATTAGCCTAAACCTATCCATGTTACATTGAGCTGGGTGAATGGAATATGAATGACAGTCATCCAATATGCTGTAATAGAAATAAGGCCATGCTCATTAAAAAAAATAATTGTCCTCCCTTATCTTATGAGATGATCATTTGCAGCGTGATTTCCCTAGCCAGCCTTTTACTCTGTTCTTCCGTACCAGAACCTTCTATTTATTGTTTCTGTAGGGTAATAAAATCCCTTATTTACTTACAGGTGAAATAACTTCATTTGACCACTTTCTCACAGCAGGAAAATAATCCTGCAGCAACAGGACATTTTAGTTATTGTGTGGATTATAATTATTGGACATTTTTGTAGGGGTTTATACATTTTTGGTTAGGGAAAACCAAGTCTGAGTGGAAATTAGAAACTTAAGAGGCCTTTTTAAACCTCAAATACACCACAAGTTTCCATTTCCTGTTGTGCAAGAAATTTCCTGCAACAACAGGGTGATCAAATGTAGATGCTACATCTGTACTTTCATTCCTATGTGGAACATAAAGCATGTAACACCCCGAAAATCTCACTGATGATAGACTGCCAATAGGTACAGTGGGAGACCGTTCCTTTCTTTTGCTAGAATAAATGTGGTACCTGCTGCATGCCGACCCAGTAGCGATGAACCTACCGTTTCTACTTGTAGAATCACAATGCTCGTCAGTGGCCAACATCTTTGAGCCAATTAGAGAGAACGAACCCCCTCATGGGGAGACAATAGGAGTGACAACAAAAAGGAAAAAAGAGGGCATTTTCTCCATAAATCCACGGTTAAATATCATGAGACAGTCACACTTCATATGCAATGTGGCTATGGGATGGTATCTAGGTAGCTAGTATTGAAATTGTAATTAAATCAAATCACAATGGATTAGTTTCCATGAAATAGCTGCCTGTGTTGAATGCCGAGTTAGTGCAGTGTCCTTTGATGTCTAGCTAGCTATGTTATGCTAGCTAGTGAATATACTAACTTTAGCTAGCTAGCTAAACATTTGGCTATGGGCTGGTATGGGATTATGGAGAGTGAATTAAAATAGTTTTTTTTGTCATTTTGCTAGTTAGTTATCTAGCTCTGGCCATCTGGCTAGTATCAACAAGGAGCTATCTACTAAATAGCAACATTAGTGCAGCTAGCTAGCTAGCTAGCTATATAGCTAATATTGGAATCTAGACCGTAAGAAACCAAAGATATTAGAAAAGGAGGAGATACAGTAAAAATCCCAGTGGGGCATGAATGGAGAAATGTATAAGGTTCTACCTCAAAAGGTTCTACAGCTTCACCATCGAGAGCATCCTGACTGGTTGCATCACTGCCTGGTATGGCAACTGCTCGGCCTCCGACTGCAAGGCACTACAGAGGGTAGTGCGTACGGCCCAGTACATCACTGGTGCCAAGCTTCCTGCCATCCAGGACCTCTATATCAGGCGGTGTCAAAGGAAGGCCCTAACAATTGTCAAAGACTCCAGCCACCCTAGTCATAGACTGTTCTCTCTGCTACCGCACGGCAAGCGGTACCGGAGTGCCAAGTCTAGGTCCAAGAGGCTTCTAAACAGCTTCTACCCCAAGCCATAAGACTCCTGAACATCTAATCAAATTACTACCCAGATTATTTGCATTGTGTCCCCCCCTCCATTGTTTTTACGCTGCTGCTACTCTCTGTTTACTATCTATGCATAGTCACTTTAATAACTCTACCTACATGTACATATTACCTCAATTACCTCGACTAACCGGTGCCCCCACACATTGACTCGGTACCGGAACCCCCTGTATATAACCTCGCTATTGTTATTTTACTGCTGCTCTTTAATTATTTGTTACTTTTAGTTCTTATTATTTTGTTATTTAATGGTTTTTTGTGTGTTTTTTTTTGTATTCTTTCTTAAAATTGCATTGTTGGTTAAGGGCTTGTAAGTAAGCATTTAAGGTCTACAGTGAATTGTCGTCCAATCGCCTTTACGTTGCCATGCTGTGTCATGCAGTGGCTAAGCTGATTGTCACGCAATCCCTTCTAAAAGTCAGGGTATGAGTTGAGAAACCTGACTATTTTTCTCGAAAGTATGTAATGCCACGATTTCAAAGCTATACCCTATTACAGAAAACAAGTTAATCATCTCACATCTCTGAAAAGGCTTGTAATGCTCTACTTCTTGTTCACGTAATTCATGCTAATGTTGGGTTTTTGAGCTAGCGCTCAATTGACTCTCATTTACTCATTGAATGAGTGATCTCATTGTCCTAGAATCGTCCAGAATGCACTGCCTGGCCCATTGATGTCGCATGGGTAACATACACAATGGGCTTTAATACGATTCCAATGGAGTTTCCCATCTCCTCAAAAGTATCTCTGAAGTAACACACATGGACATGCATTGCCAAACAACGCTTCTGCCATCTTCTGGTTTGGAGTATTTTAACAAGGCTGAGTGGCTGACGACTTCAAGGTCTTTGCTGTGTGAACACAAAAGAGATTGACTGCCGACACTCTGTTCAGAGGTGCTAAGTACTGTCGGCAAGCAGACGTTTGACAATCCTACCGGTGTGTCTGAGCTATAAGGCTTCCACGAGAGAAATTCCTACTTACTTTCTCCTTCAGAACATTTAGAAATCTGAAGCATCACACTGAAGCGTGGACAGTGGACTGTACAAGAGTAAAGAGTGGACTGTACATTGGTTTAATTGGGAGATCAGTTGATCCAATGACATCCATTTGAGTTCATTATTATATTGTTTACATTGAAATACTGTCAGTTGATGACATGATTGCCACACTTCAGAGAATATGAGGGTCTGTGAGAAAAACAACATTAATTATATCATACCATTAATTTACCCAGTCATGCTGACAAAAAGCTGCAAACACAAACACCACTCTGTCTATGCAAATGTTCACTACGCCACAAGGAGCTCTCTTCCCAATACTTCTTCAGATATCTTCAAAGCGTTTCAGAACTCCTGCAAAGCCTTGGTTTATTTAGAGGCATCAGATCAACAGTGTAGCACCGGGGAGCATGAGCTGTCTCATCTGTTTGTCACCGGGAGTTGTGTTTTTCTTTTCCAAAAGAAAAGGTCTCCACTTCCACACATCCAAGTCTATTCCTCCCTTCCTCTGCCTCCCTTTCTCCCCTACCTCCTCACAGCGGAAGCTCGTCAAATAACCGAGCGACACTTCAGAAAACATGAGCTGGTGTGTTGTCCTCTAAAAATATCAGCATGGTCCGGCCATCTCAGGTAGGAAAAGGGGGACAGGGGGAGAGGAGAAAGAAAAGAGAAGAGAGAAGAGAGCGTAGAGGAGAGAGGGGACGGAGAGGGGAGAGAGAAGAGAGGGGAGAGGGGAGGGAGAGGGGAGAGAGAAGAGAGGGGAGAGGGGAGGGAGAGGGGAGAGAGAAGAGAGGAGAGAGGGGACAGAGAGAGGAGAGAGAAGAGAGGAGAGAGGGGAGAGAGAAGAGAGGAGAGAGGGGAGAGAGAAGAGAGGAGAGAGGGGAGGGAGAGGGGAGAGGGGAGAGGGGAGAGAGAAGAGAGGAGAGAGGGGACGGAGAGAGGAGAGAGAAGAGAGGAGAGAGGGGAGAGAGAAGAGAGGAGAGAGGGGAGAGAGAAGAGAGGAGAGAGGGGAGGGAGAGGGGAGAGAGAAGAGAGGAGAGAGGGGAGAGAGAAGAGAGGAGAGAGGGGAGAGAGAAGAGAGGAGAGAGGGGAGAGAGAAGAGAGGAGAGAGGGGAGGGAGAGAGGGAGGAGAGAGGGGATGGAGAGGGGAGAGGAGAAGAGAGGGAGAGGGGAGGGAGAGGAGAGGAGAGGGGAGGTAGAGGGGAGGGAGAGGGAGAGGAGAGAGAGAGGGGAGGGAGAGGGAGAGGAGGGGAGAGGAGAGAGGAGAGAGGGAGAGGGGAGAGGGAGAGGGGAGGGAGAGGGGAGAGAGAGGAGGGAGAGGGGAGGGAGAGGAGAGAGAAGAGAGGAGAGGGAGAGAGAGAGAGAGAGGAGAGAGGGAGAGAGAGAGGGGAGAGCGGGGGGAGAGGGAGAGAGAGAGAGGGGGAGAGGGGGAGGGAGAGGGGAGAGAGAAGAGAGGAGAGAGGGGAGGAGAGGGGAGAGAGAAGAGAGGGGGAGCGAGGGAGAGGGGAGAGAGAAGAGAGGGGAGGTGAGGGGAGGGAGAGGGGAGGAGGAGGTAGGGGGGAGAGGGGAGGGCGGGGGGGGCAGGGGGGGGGGGCCCCCTCCGCAGGTGGGGGGGGGGGGCTGTGCAGCGC
>NC_140004.1:40894538-40914966 GCF_964263955.1 Coregonus lavaretus | reverse complement strand
AGAGAAAAGAAGGAAGGAGTCTTGACTGTTATATATTTTTTTTTACGATGGCCCAAAACTCTGCAGAGCTTAAGGGTAAATAAGCTTAATCAGGAAAACTATTATCAGGCCTAAAGTCTTGATCTGTGTTTTGGTATTCAGAGTCCATATTTGCCTCTGGCTGTGGGTTACATATGTAATGGTCAGTCATTCTGTCTAACATCGCCAGCAGGCGCCTGGGGAAATTCATGGGGCAGATGTGGCGATGACTTTTTAAAAGCTTTTGAATGGCAAGTCCGTTCTGTATCATTAAGGGAGAGCGAGAGAGAGACAGACAGACAGACAGCGAGAGACAGAGAGAGACAGAGAGAGAGGGAGAGAGAGGGAGAGAGAGGGAGATCTCAATACCCAGCGCCCATGAACAGTAATGACCAGATAAATAATTTAAAGTCTGATTGATGAACACTTAGACAAGTGGTGCTCTGCCAGGCGTACCCCTGAAGTACCCCATCATGTGCATTTTACCAGTAGGCCTCTTCTATACCCCTGAAGTACCCCCTGTCGATTGGCTATGTACCACTGACTTAGACTTTATTTAAATGGGTATAGAAGAGCATAGCCTCGTATGGCACGTCGTATAGGAGGGGATTTACTTTTAATGAACGCTGTGGCTAGCTGATGTATGCAATGTATTATCTTTGCATTAACGTCAGGTCAGCGAGGTCTGTTGGTCCCTCCCGGACAAATTCGACGGGACTCCATCAAAATGCAATGGCTTCCTACTCCAGTGCTCCCTCTATTTCGCTCATCAGATGGGAGACCCCACTACTGAGAGGTCCAAGGTTGCCATGGTTATATCCCTGCTGACTGGATGGGCGTTGGAGTGGGCTACGGCCATCTGGGAGAGAGGAGAGGAGGAGCTGGATTCGTATGAGGGGTTCATGGCTCTGTTCAGGGGGGTCTTTGGCAATCCACCAGAGGGCAGAGATGGAGGTGAGCGCCTACTCCACCTACGGCAGGAAGGCCAGACCGCTACGGAGTACGCCCTCCCCTTCAGGACAGTGGCAGCATCCAGCGGATGGAATGAGCTGGCGTTCCGCACCCTATTCCAGACGCCGTTGGCGTGCCGAGATGACACCCTCTCCTTGGACACACTTATCGTGATGGCCATCAGTCTGGATAACCTTCTGTGGGAGCGTCAGCACCACCATCACCTCTCTCCCTCCTTCGTTGACCAATCTGTCAGAGCCTGAACCCATGGAGTTAGGGGCCACGCGCCTCCCCGTGGCTGATTGACACCGTCGGAGACAGCTGGGGCTCTGTCCCTATTGCGGACAGGAGGTGCACCAGCTTCAGCATTGTCCGATATTCCCCAACCCGAGGTCCACAAGAGCAGAGGGACGGTCCCGTGATCATCCGTCTCCTGGGTTTGGCCGAACCCTTTCTAGTATCAATATCACTAGCTGGCTGTCCCTCATATGTTGTATCTACTGCTCTAGTGGACTCCGGTGCCGCAGGGAATTTCATTGACCAGGCCCTTGCCTCCTCACTGAACATCCCCTCATACCCACTCTCCTCTCCATTTCCAGTTCAAGCGTTGGATGGTCGACCACTGGGATCCGGAAATGTCACACACAACACAGCACCACTCACCCTCACTGTGGGATCTATGCACCAGGAAAGCCTTCCCTTCCTCATCATCACTGCACCCACGCAATCAATCAATCAATCAAATGTATTTATAAAGCCCTTTCTACATCAGCAGATGTCACAAAGTGCGATACAGAAACCCAGCACAAAGTCATCCTCGGACTCCCGTGGCTTCAACGTCATAACCCCACCATCTCCTGGTTGAGGATGAGAAACACCGCCTGGGCACCAGGATGCCGGAGGACCTGCTTTCCCTCACCTTGTGGTTCCACGTCTGTTGAGAGTCTGGGTATTTTCCACCAGCCTCCAGCCTCCAGCCTCCAGCCTATCCCTCCCTTATCGTTGGCCACGTGTTTTGGGGCATAGATGTGGACATCCGCCAGGCTCTGAAGAGGGAACCCGTGCCCGCTACCTGCCCTCCTGAACACATCTACGTCCCCTCGGAGGTAAGGGATAGGCTGTTGACCTGGGCGCACACATCCCTCACCCCTGGACACCTAGGTATCACTCGCACCATTCACTCCATCTCTGAGAAATAGGGGTGGCCCACCTTAGCGCAGGACGTGGCTCACTATATCAACTCATGCTCAGTATGTGCCCAAATAAAATCCCCCCGGCACGCTCCAGCAGGGAAGCTCCTTCCCCTTCCTGTGCCTCAGTGTCCCTGGTCTCATATATCCATTGACTTTGTCACCGATCTCCCCTCCTCTGACGGTTTCACCACCATGCTGGTGGTTGTGGACAGATTCTCTAAATCATGCCGGTTTATTCCTCTCTCTGGTCTCCCTACTGCTCTCCAGGTCGCTGAGGCATTGCTTCAGCAGGTCTTCCGGTACTATGGCCTTCCGGAGGACATCGTCGCCGACCGTGGCCCCCAATTCACGTCATGGGTATGGAAGGCATTCATGGAGAAACTGGGGGTCACGGTCTGCCTCACTTCCAGGTACCGACCTCAGTCCAACGTGTAGGTGGAAAGGATGAACCAGGAGTTGGGGAGGTTCCTCAGGAGTCACTGCCAGGACCGTCAGGGGAAGTGGGCCCGATTCCTTCCCTGGGCGGAGTACGCCCAGAATTCATTACGTCACTCCTCCACCGGACTGACTCCCTTCCAGTGTGTCCTGGGTTATCAGCCAGCCCTGGCTCCGTGGACTCTGAGCCAGACCGAAGCCCCTGCGGTAGACAAATGGTTCCAGAGCGCAGAGGGGGTTTGGAGTAATGCCCACGTGAGGCTCCAGCGCGCCGTCCGCCTCCAGGAGGAGCAGGCTGATCGCCACCGCAGTGAGGTGCCCGTGTTCCATCCTGGTGATTGTTTCTGGCTCTCCACTAGGATCCTCCCACTCCACCTGCTCTGCAAGAAGCTGAGCCCCCATTGTGTGGGGCCATTCAAGGTCCTCCGGAGGGTCAATGAGGTGACATACAGATTACAGCTCCCCACTCACTACCGGATCTCAACTTCTTTTCATGTTTCTCTCCTCAGGCTGGTGGTTCCTGGTCCCCTGGCTGATGCCGTCCCCCACGACACCCCTCCGCCTCCGCTGGACATCAAGGGAGGTCCCGCCTATGCCATCAGATCCCTCCTGGACTCCAGACGTCGTGGGGGTCGGCTCCAGTACCTGATGGACTGGAAGGGTACGATCCCAACATCATCCGAGATTTCCACTTTCGCCGTCCGGAACCGGTCCGCTCCTCGCTCCTCGGGCCATCCTCCTGGCCGTGGTTGTCCTGTGGCTGGAGCCGCGCGTTGGGGGGTGGGGGGGGGCTGCTCCTCCCCACCGGCGTCGCCGGTTTACTAACCACCGGCGGGCCTGGCAACCCTTCATTACGCACACCTGCGCCTCATCATCAGGCACACCTGGACCTTATCACTTCCCTGATTACTCCCCCTATATATAGCACTCCGTTATTATTTCCCATCAGGCGTTATTGTTTCTGTTTCCATGTTCAGACGCATTCCTTGTTTTTGTATTGTTACGTGTTCGTTTATATGAAACTCTCCAACTGCACCTGCTTCCTGACTCCCTACATCTACATTACAGAGGCCCATTAGGCCACTGACAAATAATTAATAGGGGAGTATAAAATATTGCCACACACTTTCAGGCTTCAATGCCTATTTTTCCTAAATAATATTTACCTAATTCCCACCCCCCACTAATATAACTTAATATAACTATTATATATTATACATTTGAAGTCGGAAGTTAGCCAAATACATTTAAACTCTGTTTTTCACAATTCCTGACATTTAATCCTAGTAAAAAATTCCCTGTTTTAGGTCAGTTAGGATCATCACTTTATTTTAAGAATGTGAAATGTCAGAATAATAGTATAGAGAATTATTTATTTCAGCTTTTATTTCTTTCATTACATTCCCAGTGGGCCAGAAGTTTACATACACTTAATTAGTATTTGGTAGCATTGCCTTTAAATTGTTTAACTTGGGTCAAAAGTTTTGGGTAGCCTTCCACAAGCTTCCCACAATACGTTGGGTGAATTTTGGCCCATTCCTCCTGACAGAGCTGGTGTAACTGAGTCAGGTTTGTAGGCCTCCTTGCTCACACACGCTTGTTCAGTTCTGCCTACACATGTCCTATAGGATTGAGGTCAGGGCTTTGTGATGGCCACTCCAATACCTTGACTTTGTTGTCCTTAAGTCATTTTGCCACAACTTTGCTTGGGGTCCATTTGGAAGACCCATTTGCGACCAAGCTTTAACTTCCTGACTGATGTCTTGAGATGTTGCTTCAATATATCCACATATTTTCCTTCCTCATGATAACATCTATTTTGTGAAGTGCACCAGTCCCTCCAGCAGCAAAGCACCCCCACAGCAAGATGCTGCCACCCCCGTGCTTAACGGTCTGGATGGTGTTCTTCGGCTTGCAAGCAACCCCCTTTTTCCACCAAACATAACGATGGTCATTATGTCCAAACAGGTCTATTTTTGTTTCATCAGACCAGAGGACATTTCTCCAAAAAGTACGATCTTTGTCCCCATGTGCAGTTGCAAACAGTAGTCTGGCTTTTTTATGGCGGTTTTGGAGCAGTGGTTTCTTCCTTGCTGAGCGGCCTTTCAGGTTATGTTGATATAGGACTCATTTTACTGTGGATATAGATATTTTTGTACCTGTTTCCTCCAGCATCTTCACAAGTCCTTTGCTGTTGATCTGGGATTGATTTGCACTTTTCACACTAAAGTACGTTCATCTCCAGGAGTGGTGTGACGGCTGCATGGTCCCATGGTGTTTATACTTGCATACTATTGTTTGTACAGATGAACGTGGTACCTTCAGGTGTTTGGAAATTGCTCCCAAGGATGAACCAGACTTGTGGAGGTCTACAATTATTTTCTTTAATACAAAACCTAGTAAACTCATGGTTCTCACCCCCTTCCATGGACTTATACAGTAATTATGACATCTTCTGGAGGATGTCCTCCAACCTAGCAGAGCTCTTGCAGCATTAACTGACATGTTGTTCACCCAATCAAAGGATCAGAGAATTAATCTAGTACTGAAAGCATACGCTATAGCTAGTTAACACTGAAGTGCATAAAATGTGGTAAGTAGTTGACTCAAAGAGAGAGAAAGACAATAGTTTTGAACAAATTAATTTCTTTAAAAATGAAGGAGAAGCAAGAGCGAGAGAGAGAGCGAGTTAGAGAGAGAGCTAGCTATATTTCGTAGTATTTTTTTCACTTTCACTTAGCTAGCGAATACAGCTAGCCTTCTCAAACACCCAGCTCAAACGGAGAGGGATGCCATGTTAGCTAGCTGGCTATGGCTATCCAACACTGGGACTCTTTAAAGTCAAGGTAAGCTTTTAGTTTGATTAATTTATTGCCACCGGGGCCCGCCGGTGTAAATGCTAAACTGTACTGCATGGTTGTAGTGGGTTTACTAACGCGTTAGTGCTATTAGCTAGGTTGACTATGACGTTAGCTAATATGGTGACAACGATGTAGGCTGTGTGTAGCAGTTAGTGGTTATGATATGAAGTTTTGGCTTGGAAAGGTTTTTTCACCTGGTGACAGATTTGTAGTGCACTGAAGTCCACAAGCGAAGGGAAAAGGTGAGAGGAGGAGAGCGCGTAGATGCGAAAAGGAATTATACAATGAGCAAAGTGATCATGCTGTTTGTATGTGGCTGCTATGAACGTGAACTGTTTTTGCGTGTGATCAGGTGTGTATTCATTCCACCGATTCTGTTGTAAAATGTTTCTTAAACGGAAGCAAACGGAACGAAATGGGGATAAACATACCTGAATTTGTCCAATAGAAACTCTTGTTTGCAACTGTTGGACTAATGATTACACCCTAGATCAGCTATTCTCTCTACCTGTGCACCTATGTTGTAAACTTTCATTCATAGGCAAGGTTCTAGCAACCTCATGATGGGTATGGGGAAAATGTGTGATTCATGTATTAGCCTAAACCTATCCATGTTACATTGAGCTGGGTGAATGGAATATGAATGACAGTCATCCAATATGCTGTAATAGAAATAAGGCCATGCTCATTAAAAAAAATAATTGTCCTCCCTTATCTTATGAGATGATCATTTGCAGCGTGATTTCCCTAGCCAGCCTTTTACTCTGTTCTTCCGTACCAGAACCTTCTATTTATTGTTTCTGTAGGGTAATAAAATCCCTTATTTACTTACAGGTGAAATAACTTCATTTGACCACTTTCTCACAGCAGGAAAATAATCCTGCAGCAACAGGACATTTTAGTTATTGTGTGGATTATAATTATTGGACATTTTTGTAGGGGTTTATACATTTTTGGTTAGGGAAAACCAAGTCTGAGTGGAAATTAGAAACTTAAGAGGCCTTTTTAAACCTCAAATACACCACAAGTTTCCATTTCCTGTTGTGCAAGAAATTTCCTGCAACAACAGGGTGATCAAATGTAGATGCTACATCTGTACTTTCATTCCTATGTGGAACATAAAGCATGTAACACCCCGAAAATCTCACTGATGATAGACTGCCAATAGGTACAGTGGGAGACCGTTCCTTTCTTTTGCTAGAATAAATGTGGTACCTGCTGCATGCCGACCCAGTAGCGATGAACCTACCGTTTCTACTTGTAGAATCACAATGCTCGTCAGTGGCCAACATCTTTGAGCCAATTAGAGAGAACGAACCCCCTCATGGGGAGACAATAGGAGTGACAACAAAAAGGAAAAAAGAGGGCATTTTCTCCATAAATCCACGGTTAAATATCATGAGACAGTCACACTTCATATGCAATGTGGCTATGGGATGGTATCTAGGTAGCTAGTATTGAAATTGTAATTAAATCAAATCACAATGGATTAGTTTCCATGAAATAGCTGCCTGTGTTGAATGCCGAGTTAGTGCAGTGTCCTTTGATGTCTAGCTAGCTATGTTATGCTAGCTAGTGAATATACTAACTTTAGCTAGCTAGCTAAACATTTGGCTATGGGCTGGTATGGGATTATGGAGAGTGAATTAAAATAGTTTTTTTTGTCATTTTGCTAGTTAGTTATCTAGCTCTGGCCATCTGGCTAGTATCAACAAGGAGCTATCTACTAAATAGCAACATTAGTGCAGCTAGCTAGCTAGCTAGCTATATAGCTAATATTGGAATCTAGACCGTAAGAAACCAAAGATATTAGAAAAGGAGGAGATACAGTAAAAATCCCAGTGGGGCATGAATGGAGAAATGTATAAGGTTCTACCTCAAAAGGTTCTACAGCTTCACCATCGAGAGCATCCTGACTGGTTGCATCACTGCCTGGTATGGCAACTGCTCGGCCTCCGACTGCAAGGCACTACAGAGGGTAGTGCGTACGGCCCAGTACATCACTGGTGCCAAGCTTCCTGCCATCCAGGACCTCTATATCAGGCGGTGTCAAAGGAAGGCCCTAACAATTGTCAAAGACTCCAGCCACCCTAGTCATAGACTGTTCTCTCTGCTACCGCACGGCAAGCGGTACCGGAGTGCCAAGTCTAGGTCCAAGAGGCTTCTAAACAGCTTCTACCCCAAGCCATAAGACTCCTGAACATCTAATCAAATTACTACCCAGATTATTTGCATTGTGTCCCCCCCTCCATTGTTTTTACGCTGCTGCTACTCTCTGTTTACTATCTATGCATAGTCACTTTAATAACTCTACCTACATGTACATATTACCTCAATTACCTCGACTAACCGGTGCCCCCACACATTGACTCGGTACCGGAACCCCCTGTATATAACCTCGCTATTGTTATTTTACTGCTGCTCTTTAATTATTTGTTACTTTTAGTTCTTATTATTTTGTTATTTAATGGTTTTTTGTGTGTTTTTTTTTGTATTCTTTCTTAAAATTGCATTGTTGGTTAAGGGCTTGTAAGTAAGCATTTAAGGTCTACAGTGAATTGTCGTCCAATCGCCTTTACGTTGCCATGCTGTGTCATGCAGTGGCTAAGCTGATTGTCACGCAATCCCTTCTAAAAGTCAGGGTATGAGTTGAGAAACCTGACTATTTTTCTCGAAAGTATGTAATGCCACGATTTCAAAGCTATACCCTATTACAGAAAACAAGTTAATCATCTCACATCTCTGAAAAGGCTTGTAATGCTCTACTTCTTGTTCACGTAATTCATGCTAATGTTGGGTTTTTGAGCTAGCGCTCAATTGACTCTCATTTACTCATTGAATGAGTGATCTCATTGTCCTAGAATCGTCCAGAATGCACTGCCTGGCCCATTGATGTCGCATGGGTAACATACACAATGGGCTTTAATACGATTCCAATGGAGTTTCCCATCTCCTCAAAAGTATCTCTGAAGTAACACACATGGACATGCATTGCCAAACAACGCTTCTGCCATCTTCTGGTTTGGAGTATTTTAACAAGGCTGAGTGGCTGACGACTTCAAGGTCTTTGCTGTGTGAACACAAAAGAGATTGACTGCCGACACTCTGTTCAGAGGTGCTAAGTACTGTCGGCAAGCAGACGTTTGACAATCCTACCGGTGTGTCTGAGCTATAAGGCTTCCACGAGAGAAATTCCTACTTACTTTCTCCTTCAGAACATTTAGAAATCTGAAGCATCACACTGAAGCGTGGACAGTGGACTGTACAAGAGTAAAGAGTGGACTGTACATTGGTTTAATTGGGAGATCAGTTGATCCAATGACATCCATTTGAGTTCATTATTATATTGTTTACATTGAAATACTGTCAGTTGATGACATGATTGCCACACTTCAGAGAATATGAGGGTCTGTGAGAAAAACAACATTAATTATATCATACCATTAATTTACCCAGTCATGCTGACAAAAAGCTGCAAACACAAACACCACTCTGTCTATGCAAATGTTCACTACGCCACAAGGAGCTCTCTTCCCAATACTTCTTCAGATATCTTCAAAGCGTTTCAGAACTCCTGCAAAGCCTTGGTTTATTTAGAGGCATCAGATCAACAGTGTAGCACCGGGGAGCATGAGCTGTCTCATCTGTTTGTCACCGGGAGTTGTGTTTTTCTTTTCCAAAAGAAAAGGTCTCCACTTCCACACATCCAAGTCTATTCCTCCCTTCCTCTGCCTCCCTTTCTCCCCTACCTCCTCACAGCGGAAGCTCGTCAAATAACCGAGCGACACTTCAGAAAACATGAGCTGGTGTGTTGTCCTCTAAAAATATCAGCATGGTCCGGCCATCTCAGGTAGGAAAAGGGGGACAGGGGGAGAGGAGAAAGAAAAGAGAAGAGAGAAGAGAGCGTAGAGGAGAGAGGGGACGGAGAGGGGAGAGAGAAGAGAGGGGAGAGGGGAGGGAGAGGGGAGAGAGAAGAGAGGGGAGAGGGGAGGGAGAGGGGAGAGAGAAGAGAGGAGAGAGGGGACAGAGAGAGGAGAGAGAAGAGAGGAGAGAGGGGAGAGAGAAGAGAGGAGAGAGGGGAGAGAGAAGAGAGGAGAGAGGGGAGGGAGAGGGGAGAGGGGAGAGGGGAGAGAGAAGAGAGGAGAGAGGGGACGGAGAGAGGAGAGAGAAGAGAGGAGAGAGGGGAGAGAGAAGAGAGGAGAGAGGGGAGAGAGAAGAGAGGAGAGAGGGGAGGGAGAGGGGAGAGAGAAGAGAGGAGAGAGGGGAGAGAGAAGAGAGGAGAGAGGGGAGAGAGAAGAGAGGAGAGAGGTGAGAGAGAAGAGAGGAGAGAGGGGAGGGAGAGGGGAGGAGAGAGGGGATGGAGAGGGGAGAGAGAAGAGAGGGGAGAGGGGAGGGAGAGGGGAGAGAGGAGAGGGGAGGTAGAGGGGGGAGGGAGAGGGGAGAGAGGAGAGGGGAGGTAGAGGGGAGAGGGGAGAGGGGAGAGGGGAGAGGGGAGAGGGGAGAGGGGAGAGGGGAGAGGGGAGGGAGAGGGGAGAGAGAAGAGAGGGGAGAGGGGAGGGAGAGGGGAGAGAGAAGAGAGGAGAGAGGGGAGAGAGAAGAGAGGAGAGAGAGGAGAGAGGAGAGAGGGGAGGGAGAGGGGAGAGAGAAGAGAGGGGAGAGGGTAGGGAGAGGGGAGAGAGAAGAGAGGAGAGAGGGGACGGAGAGGGGAGAGAGAAGAGAGGGGAGAGCGGAGGGAGAGGGGAGAGAGAAGAGAGGGGAGAGGGGAGGGAGAGGGGAGAGAGGAGAGGGGAGGTAGAGGGGGGAGGGAGAGGGGAGAGAGAAGAGAGGAGAGAGGGGATGGAGAGGGGAGAGAGAAGAGAGGGGAGAGGGGAGGGAGAGGGGAGAGAGGAGAGGGGAGGTAGAGGGGGAGGGAGAGGGGAGAGAGGAGAGGGGAGGTAGAGGGGGAGGGAGAGGGGAGAGGGGAGAGGGGAGAGGGGAGAGGGGAGAGGGGAGAGGGGAGAGGGGAGAGGGGAGGGAGAATAGAAGGGAGAGGGGAGGGAGAAGAGAGGGGAGGGAGGGGAGAGGGGAGGGAGAGGGGAGAGAGGAGAGGGGAGGTAGAGGGGAGAGTGGAGAGGGGAGAGAGAAGAGAGGGGATAGGGGAGGGAGAAGAGAGGGGAGGGAGAGGGGAGGAACGATTGGAGATATACACAAGGCCCAAGAGAAAGCCAAAGAAAAAAGGTCTCTGAAAGAGTTGGAAACTTTTTCATCCAAAAAAGAACCCTTTCTGGTTAGAGTATTTCTGACACCGCAGCATTTAGAGAGAAGGATTTAGTCTGGCTCTTCTCCTTTTGGCAGCTCCCCACTGGGCACAAACTGGTTAAATCAACGTTGTTTCAACGTAATTTGTCAGCGTATTGTGACGTGGAATCTACGTGGAAAATACATTGGATTCGAATCCAGGCTCTGTCGCAGCCGGCCGCGACCGGGAGACTCATGGGCGGCGCACAATTGGCCCAGCGTCGTCCAGGGTAGGGGAGGGAATGGCCGGCAGGGATGTAGCTCAGTTGATAGAGCATAGCGTTTGCAACGCTAGGGTTGTGGGTTCGATTCCCACGGGGGAATTAACAAAATATAGAACATTGAATTGCCAATTTAAACTTCGGTGCGCTTTTAAATGGTTGAAAGTGCAGTGATAACACATTTAGGTGACAACTAAACCAAAAATCAGACATTGATTTTCCATTGGAATTTGGTTGTCCTTTTAGATGGTTGAAGGCATAATTATAACACATTGGGAATTCAACCAACTTTTGACTGTCTTATTGAGTGGGTAAAAATAGGATGGAATATCATTAATCTACGTATCTACCAAATATTACCAAATGTTCCACTTCGAACCGATGTGGTGGGCCCAGCGGGTCTGCTGTATGTTTCAGTGAGTATGCACAAACGACTAGTATTAGAGTCAGTTAAAGCGGATATGAAACAAAGCTAGCGCTGCCAATGCTTACCAAATGGGAACATTTGAAATGGGACATGGAGGGGAAATCCAATTCGAACAAAGCTCTGTCTGGTTGTGAGTCTGTCTGAGTACTGCCGTGTCTGATCTTGTATTGTAGTGAATGTTGCACAACATCAGTGCTTACTGCTTACACAAACATTCAGTGCATCAATAAACAAAACTAAACTGATCCCATAGAGAGAAAGTGGCCAGCCGGCCATAAAGATGCATTAGTGTGTTGTGCTTTATCCCAATGACCATAAAGTCTGTGTTTCTCAATCCCAAATACAGAAAAATAGCCCTTTTCCATCTCTCCCACTTTCTTATCCTTCAGCCCGCATGTCCCTGTGGCTCCAGTCTGCAGTTTAAATGTTCCAAATGGCACCTTATTTCCTATATAGTGCACTACTTTTGACCAGAGTGCCCTGGTCAAAGGCAGCGCACTATATAGGAAAAAAGGTGTCATTTGGGACGCAGCCTAATCCGGCTGCAGCTGAATAAGCTGCAATGTGGGCCATTATTCACTCCCAAGTTGCTCTGCGGCTCTCTCTGCAGCAAGTGAGAAACACGATCTGAATGGAGAGGATGATTGGTTCAGGGGCAAATATGAAAGAAAGGGAAGGGAATTAGCCCCCCAGACAGACGAACAGACTTGCTCATCCCTAGATGTGTTCTGGGGAGATGGATGGACATGGTAGTAGAATCTTGATGTCTTTCAATAGAGTGTTCTGAAATGACATACCGAATTTTCCTCCAATTTTACTTTGGGATTGTAGTTTTATGTCAGTCTGCCTGGTGGAATGTGTTTCTGCTGTATTTGTTTTTTCTTTAAAAGCTCTAACTGCTGATTTCGATTTGCGAATGAAAAACTAAATCTGGTTAGTGTACTTTGAAGGCATTGAGATAATTATCGTCTTCTGTGTCATAAAATTAATTTGGCTTAAATTCTTCTTTCTCAAATGTTCAATCTCCTTCTCTTCATCTCTCCCCTCCTCCTTCTCGCTATCTCTCCCCTCCTCCCTTTCTCTGTCTTTCCCTCTTATTTATCTCTCCCCTCTTTTTCATCTGGAACAATGCAATCAGTCTTCTTCCCAAAAACCTCAGCCTCTCTCCTCCATCATGTCCTTGTTACAGACTTGTCAATTCTTCCTCTTCCCTAAAGAAATGGGGTGATAGAGAAAAAGAGTCTGAGGAAAAGGTTGTCAGCATCCTGTGTGCCTCCTGTCAGCCCCCTGTCAGCCTCCTGTCAGCCTCCTGTCAGCCTCCTGTCAGCCCCTTTCAGCCCCCTGTCAGCTTCCTGTCAGCCTCCTGTCAGCCTCCTGTCAGCCTCCTGTCAGCCCCCTGTCAGCCTCCTGTCAGCCGCCTGTCAGCCTCCTGTCAGCCCCCTGTCAGCCTCCTGTCAGCCTCCTGTCAGCCTCCTGTCAGCCCCCTGTCAGCCTCCTGTCAGCCACCTGTCAGCCTCCTGTCAGCCCCCTGTCAGCCTCCTGTCAGCCACCTGTCAGCGTCCTGTCAGCTTCCTGTCAGCCTCCTGTCAGCCTCCTGTCAGCCACCTGTCAGCCCCCTGTCAGCCTCCTGTCAGCCCCCTGTCAGCCTCCTGTCAGCCACCTGTCAGCCACCTGTCAGCCTCCTGTCAGCCACCTGTCAGCCTCCTGTCTTTGGGGAATAACTGCCAAGGAGCTGAGGAGCTAGGCTCAGCATGAGTAGGTTTAAACCTGCAATGCCAAGCTGTCATCAGAGACCTGATGGGCATCACCGGACCCCCCCCCCCCCGTTATATGCCCCAGCTCAACTACCCTACCCCAGCTCCCTTAACTCAATTACCCTACCTCAGCTCCCTTAACTCAACAACCCTACCCCATTCCCCTTAACTCAACTACCCTCCCCCACATCCCCTAACTCAACTACCCTCCCCCACATCCCCTAACTCAACTACCCTCCCCCATCTCCCTTAACTCAACTACCCTACCGCAGCTCCCCTAACTCAACTACCCTACCGACAGCTCCCCTAGCCCCTTAGTTCAGCCCAGTTCCATGCTATGGGATCTCTTAGCTTCTAGTTCTTCCCAGCCCAGCCCAGCCATGCCTTGTCTCTATGCTACAGTATCTCCTAACTCATGGACACAGAGTGGGAAGAAGTTGTTCCTAAGAACTGATACAGGGTCAGCAATGTGGGAAACATCTACCAGACAACATACACTGAATTCCAAATCTATTCTTTTGCACCTAACCGTGTCTCGCATCTACACAACTGCTTTGGGGGTTCAATGTCTAGTTGTCACTTTGGAATTCAGATAGGTGAGAGGGCTTAGGCAGTGAGAGTTGTGTGGGCAGTGAGGGTAGGTACACTGCCATCTAGTGCCAGCACTGAGACAGACAGCGAGACAGACAGACACCCCAAACCATTGACATCGAGGTGAACCAGAGAGAAACAGTAGGAGACATATACTCTAGCACAGGAAAGGGAAATCATTATATGCCTGCATTACAAAGGAAGGCCCTGACTGCATCGGGTTCTAAACGTCAGGGCTATTGAGTGTCTATTGGAAGCACAAAGCAGTCTGACCTTCTCAATGCCTCCCTATCGAATAGACTTTAGGTAGGCTGCTTTGTGAACATAAAAGTGTGAGACTCCAGGTTTGTGCTCTGAAGGCACATACACACTGGTAGCATTTGCCAGCCGAGAGTACTTAGCATCTCTGAACAGAGTGACGGAGTGTTTTGGTCCCTAAAACACACAGTGCCGAACGAACGGCGAACAAACGGCAGACGAACCGGCAGACCAACACTCGGTGCAATGTGTTTTCTCCTTCAGAGGATAAGGAGGAGGTGGTAGCTGCAGAGAAGCCTTTTGGGGATGCCAAAGAAGCTTTCAATGCTTCTTCTGGGAAGGGTGTTGTGAGTCACAGACCTGGCTTGGTTGGTACAGACGATCATGTGGAGAGTTGTTTTTACTCAGCCCTTTGATTTAACACGGGGAAGGGATGTATGGAGGGAGGAATAGAGGCAGGGTGAGAGAGCGAGATAGAGAGACAGAGACAGAGGGAGAGAGAGAGAGAGAGAGAGAGAGAGAGAGAGAGAGAGAGAGGGAGGGAGAGAGAGAGAGAGAGAGAGAGAGAGAGAGAGAGAGAGAGAGAGACAGAGACAGAGACAGAGAGAGTGAGGGAGAGAGAGAGAGACAGAGGGAGAGAGAGCGAGGGAGAGAGAGAGTGAGTGAGGGAGAGCAAGAGGGAGAGAGAGATAGGGTGAGAGAGAGAGAGGGAGAGCAAGAGAGAGAGAGAGATCAGAGGAAGGATTAAGACAATTGAGGTCCACAGGATGTCAGGTGTGTCTCACAGGTATATGTGTGTGTGTGTTTGTTTGAAAGTTTACCCTTAGCAGGATACTCATGATTTATTTGATGTAATGTAATTACTTTTCAATTAGAGGAGTTAAACGAAACTAAACAACACCATGATTGCGGTCATGTTGGAATTCAATTTTATTCCTGAGTTTAGATGGAATTGACCCAACCCTGTCCTCCACAGTCGTCAACATAGCTTCAACCACAGTGTGATCAAACAATGTGATCAAACCCAGTCAGGAGTGAGATGCCTCACTGAAGGATTTGTGTTGCAGCAGAGAGAGAGAGAGAAATGGCGAGAGAACGGGAGAGAGAGACACACTCATGTGAAAAGGACGTCACGCTGCTTATTAAGCGAGTACAACTTCCTCTTAATTCAGGCTACACCAAGACTGGAACCCAGGACCTCTGCCTTGCTAGTGTTACGGGCATCATGTTGCTTGCTTAGCGAGTACCACTTCCCCCCGATTCAGCTCATACCTGACTCGAACTTGGGATCTCTGCTTTGCTAACACACGCCCTCCTTGACAACGTTCCAACAGTTTGAGCCACCCAAAAGGTACCATTTCAAGCTAGCTGTGGAGTGAGCGTACGGCTCTTTAACTCTGTTACACTCAGCCCCTTTAAACTCGTTACACAGCGACACCAGCCGTCAAGCTGAGCCCAGTTGTGCATCCGGGTCACGGCACCACTGTTACGGGCATCACATTGCTTGCTTAGCGAGTACCACTTCCCTCCCAGATTCGGCACACCTGGCCGAACTCGGGACCTCTGCTTTGCTAACACACGTGACCGCCCTCCTTGACAACGTTCCAAAAGCTAACAATTCGGTGGCGCAAGTGGTGACACTTCAGGCTGAGGAGTAAGTTTCACAAATCCACATGTGCTACATTCACCCCTCAAACTTACTCAATAGCGACCCCCAGCGTTGAGCTGAGTGCAAATGTAGATCACAGAAACACTGTAAAGGACCTCATGCTGCTTGCTTAGCGAGTACTATTTCATCCTGTTCTCACTGAGGTTCGAACCCAGGACCTCATGCCTTACTAGCACACGTGACCTGAAGCATCTTAGTCAGCACCACACGTGACCTGAAGCATCTTAGTCAGCACCACACGTGACCTGAAGCATCTTAGTCAGCACCACACGTGACCTGAAGCATCTTAGTCAGCACCACACGTGACCTGAAGCATCTTAGTCAGCACCACACGTGATCGCCCTCCTGAAGCATCTTAGTCAGTGCCACCGAAAGCTAACAATTTGGCGCAACTGGCGACTCTTCATGGCTGAGGAATAAGTATCACACATCCCCATGTCCTACACACTCGCACACACACACACACGCACACACACACAGCCCCCACCCCCCCACACCACACACACACACACACACACAGCAGTGTTGATAAGGGCTAAGGATGCGAAATTATAAAAGTTTTCAAAAGCAAATTAACATACTGTATATGCCCTTGTCCATTCTTAAGCAAATATCTCAGCCTCAGCAGCCACACTTGGGAAGGAAGGGTGTGTGACTTATCTTTTAAAACACTCAGCAGTTTATTAACCATACAACAACAAGCCAGTCAAGAACCCCTATCTGAAAAACCAGAAACATTTTTCATCCTTATCAACTTAATGAGATACTTACTGTTACTGCATTATGACAGCCACCAGCATGATTTCAATTGTACTCATTTACTGGCTTCACCTTCGATGGTTTCCGGTCAACAGACACAATGACACACATGGCGGTTCAGTGTATAACGTATGGAGTATGTAATGTAAGGCTTAAGATTAAAATCTATTAATTTCCATTAGGAGAGATGCCAGGGCAGAAATCATCCGTATCCTACGATGTGGCTCGTGGTCATTAATCACAGCTCTCATTGTTTGTGTGGTACCGGGGGAGCACGTGTGTCGCTACAGGCAGGCAAGACCGGGATTTAGTGCGCGCGCTGTGTGGAATACAGAATGAACGCAGTGAGAGAGGGAGCCACACACAGTGGAGTCAGGGTACGGAATGTGTGTGTGTGTTTGTGTGTGTGTGAGAGAGAGCTGACTATACACAGGAGCCAGGGCTGCAGTTCACAAGATCCACACAGAGCGTCTCCTCACCTGTGGAGCGAAGCGTGAATTGGAGGTGGAAAGGCGCCCACGTTCCAATGACCAAATAAGGGCGAACGAGTGTGCCCACACGCTGAACGCATAGGCTATTTTCAGTGAATGTTCTAACGATTCGGTGGCTTTAAATTTTTGTGTTTTGAGTGAAGGTACATTTGGACTTTTGATTCCTATGCTGTCTGTATTTATTTTGTGTTTCTCACCTGGATCTTATCACTAAAAGCTCAATGGAAAGGTAAAAGGACAGAGTGACTGCCAAGAAAATAACTCGCATCCAAGAGATCCAACAAGTAGATGAACGAATATTCTACCTCTGCACGAACGACTGGACTAAAACAACGGATTAAGTATCTTTGAATGATTTCATTGTCTTTGGCTTTTTCTGTCTCTCCTCTAACACAGTGAGAGAAACCGCTGTTCCTTTTGATTTGCTTGTTGCACTGACATCTCACTGGCGGTGTGTCTCAGCAGATGGTGCCACTGTGATGTGTTTAGTTTTGTTCAGCAAATAGCATGTATAAGTGTGACAATTTAGGCAATTAATTAAACTCAATATTTGGCAATTAATTGCCTTAACCCAGGCTAGATATATCTCACATTTTGTGTATCAAATAACCGTCAAGTATCCAGATAAATAAAAAGGAGATACTGTAACAACTTCAAGTTTATATATAAAGAAAAATCCTCCACTAGGCTTCTCTGTGTTCATTCACCAAGGAACGGGGTGATAGGCTACCACGTATACTCTCCTCTCTCCTAACTCTCCAACCTGGGACCACAGTTGTTCATTTCTATTCATGGACTTGATCCTCCGCACCCTCTTTGAAAGTGGGGTAAAGTTGTGAGCAACTCTCTTGAACTCTCTCTTATATGAAGATCAGGGCACAGGTGGCAGCCCCAGACCGTCACCGCAACTATGCCTATCATGCATCCAATCACCTCCAATTTGATGTACCGGGGCATCTGCACCATCCCGGACATGCTCGCCTACCGAGCCCCGGTCAACCTGCCCGAGGACGAGGTGGAAGGTGAGGAGGAGAGTTTACCTTTTCTATTCCCAGGTCTGGTTCTGTTCCCAGGTCTGGTTCTGTTGCCAGGTCTGGTTCTGTTGCCAGCTCTGCAGCTATTCTGTAGCCTTTCATCTGACATAATCATTATCAATTCATACTTGGTGAAGCAAGATCTTTAGTTAGGGTAATGGCCAGCGAGCGGTGTGAGTTCATTCAGACTGAGTCGCCATCAGTGCAACCAGATTCAACACCACGGACAGCGTCGCTCAGAGTGTCCACATTTCAATCAGTCCCTTGCCTCACCATGTTGACTAGGTGCGATTCCGTTTGGAGAAGCGTCCACACACTGTAGATTGTCACTCACAGATAATTAGTTACTTTGCTACCTCAACTTTATAGTTGATCTAATTAAGAAGTTATCAATTAATACATGTATTTGATCATCAATTAGTGGTTAAAGCCTGTTGTGTTTGCAGGTGAAAGGGGAATTGTGAGAGGAGTGGGATGTCCACAGATGATCTCTTAAAGACAGTGCTACAAGTCTATCCACCATTTGCCCAGATAATTGAGATTCAATTTTGTTTTATCTCATCACTGAGAAAAATTGTTTGGATTGATTTCTAATGTATAGTCATTTTAGGTAGAGTTGCCACACCTGTATGTTGTATTGTCTTATGGTGGACTTGCCAGTTAGTGACTGACCATCAGTTATATTCTAGTAAGAAGGTGTTGCTCCTACTATCTCTCCCAGATAAGGGTTAGAGATCACTGTTGTTAATGTTTGTATGTATTGATCCTGGCACATGCATGTTTCCCTATTGCAAGGGTATCTGCATCTACAGTGGCATGCGAAAGTATTCACCCCCCTTGGCATTTTTCCTATTTTGTTGTCTTACAACCTGGCATTAAAATTGATTTTGGGGGGGTTTGTATCATTTGATTTACACAACATGCCTACCACTTTGAAGATGCAAAATAATATTTTTTGTCAAACAAACAAGAAATAAGACAAAAAAACAGAACTTGAGCGTGCATAACTACCCCCCCCTGACCAGTTTCTCAGTCCCTGCCGATGGAAAAACATCCCCACAGTATGATGCTGCCACCACCATGGTGCCACCACCATGGTGTTCTCGGGGTGATGAGAGTTGTTGGGTTTGCGCCAGACATAACGTTTTCCTTGATGGCCAAAAAGCTCAATTTTAGTCTCATCTGACCAGAGTACTTTCTTCCATATGTTTGGGGAATCTCCCACATGCCTTTTGGCGAACACCAAACGTGTTTGCTTATTTATTTCTTAGAGCAATGACTTTTTTCTGGCCACTCTTCTGTAAAGCCCAGCTCTGTGGAGTGTACGGCTTAAAGTGGTCCTATGGACAGATAATCCAATCTCCGCTGTGGAGCTTTGCAGCTCCTTCAGGGTTATCTTTGGTCTCTTTGTTGCCTCTCTGATTAATGGCCTCCTTGGCTGGTCCGTGAGTTTTGGTGGGCGGCCCTCTCTTGACAGGTTTGTTGTGGTGCCATATTCTTTCAATTTTTTAAATAATGGATTTAATGGTGCTCCGTGGGATGTTCAAAGTTTCGTATATTTTTTTATAACCCAACCCTGATCTGCACTCCTCCACAACTTTTTCCCTGACCTGTTTGGAGAGCTCCTTGGTCTTCATGGTGCCGCTTGCTTGGTGGTGCCCTTTGCTTAGTGGTGTTGCAGACTCTGGGGCCTTTCAGAACAGGTGTATATATACTGAGATCATGTGACAGATCATGTGACACTTAGATTGCACACAGACTTTATATAACTAATTATGTGACTTCTGAAGGTAATTGGTTACACCAGATCTTATTTAGGGGCTTCGTAGCAAAGGGGGTGAATACATATGCACGCACCACTTTTCCATTATTTATTTTTGTATAATTCTTTGAAACAAGTTATTTTTTTTCATTTCACTTCACCAATTTGGACTATTTTGTATATGTCCATTACATGAAATCCAAATAAAAATCCATTTCAATTACAGGTTGTAATGCAACAAAATAGGAAAAACGCCAAGGGGGATGAATATTTTTGCAAGGCACTGTATATGAACAGCACTTGAGATGTAAGCACGTGGCAGACACATAAGCTCTATTATATAGAAAACCCTGTGGAGAAATCATCTCAATGAGAAAACACTGACACTGTGACAGAAATCTCCCATTGTGGGGTTATGTTCAATATTGTGGTGTTATATTCAGTATTGTGGGGTAATATTCAGTATTGTGGGGTTATATTCAGTATTGTAGTGTTATATTCAGTATTGTGGGATTATATTCAGTATTGTGGTAGTATATTCAGTATTGTGGGGTTATATTCAGTATTGTGGGGTATATTCAGTATTGTAGGGTTATATCCAGTATTGTGGGGTTATATTTAGTATTGTGGTGTTATATTCAGTATTGTAGGGTTATATCCAGTATTGTGGGGTTATATACAGTATTGTGGGGTTATATTTAGTATTGTGGTGTTATATTCAGTATTG
>NC_140004.1:40784538-40892038 GCF_964263955.1 Coregonus lavaretus | reverse complement strand
TTTCTCTCTGTCTCTCTCTCTGTCTGTTTGTCAATCTTTCTCTCTCTGTCTCTCTGTCTGTCTCTCTGTCTCTCTATCCCTCTGTCTCCCTGTCTCTCTGTCTGTCTGGCTCTCTGTCTTTCTCTCTCTCTGTCTGTCTCTGTCTTTCACTCTGTCTCTGTCTCTCTCTCTGTCTCTCTGTCCCTCTCTCTACCAGCAAACATAGAGAACATATCAGATGAAATATATAGGTTGGAGGGTGTTACACCTAGATTCATCCTGCATTCTTAGAAAAGAAAGGGTTCTTCAACTCTCCCCATAGGAGAACCCTTTGAAGAACCCTTTTTGGTTATCTTTTTTCTAAAAGTCTAGTTGCTTCTTTTGTCAACAGACAGACTGAATAACGTATAGGAGAAGCCAACATTGTTCTTTGCAGTGTCATTTGCGTGATTATAAACTGGGTGGTTCAAGCCATGAATGCTGATTGGCTGAAAGACGTGGTATCTCAGACCATATACCCATGGGTATAACAAAACATTTATTTTTACTGCTGTAATTACGTTGGAAACCAGGTTATAATAGCAATAAGGCACCTCGGGTGTTTGTGGTATATTGGCAATATACCACGGCTAAGGGCTGTATCCAGGCACTCCGCGTTGCGTCGTGCAGAAGAACAGCCCTTAGCCGTGGTATATTGACAATACACCACACCCACTTGGGAATTATTGTTTAACTATACCATTCCTTCCTTCAGTCTACCCGTCACTCCCACATCACCGACACCAGACAGTGTACCATTCCTTCCTTCAGTCTACCCGTCACTCCCACATCACCGACACCAGACAGTGTACCATTCCTTCCTTCAGTCTACCCGTCACTCCCACATCACCGACACCAGACAGTGTACCATTCCTTCCTTCAGTCTACCCGTCACTCCCACATCACCGACACCAGACAGTGTACCATTCCTTCCTTCAGTCTACCCGTCACTCCCACATCACCGACATCAGACAGTGTACCATTCCTTCAGAGAAAAGACATAGCACATCACGTCACATAGAATTGGGTTTGCACACTGACTGCATGATGTTGTCTACGGAAGAAGACAAGGCAGTATCTCATATTTTGGGTGGTACAAATTGATTTCCCCGTTTTCTGAGTGAGGAGTTTTTTATGTACTGTGTATAGTACAAATGGATCTCAGTTTCTAGTTGTTTTATTTCATTATATTTGTCATCTGTAAGCAATAGCCTCAGGCTCTTTGAACAGATACCGTTTCATTTAGAATTTGTCCAATGATATGTGAAGAAAACGGAAGGTGTTGGCTCACTGCAATCAGACTCTCTCACAATGAGTTAAGCCGCTCAGTGTTTTAGACAGACAGAAATATAAAAACAGCTTTATAAAAAAAGACTTCTTCAGCCAGTGATTATCACAATGTGTTTATTTTTTATTTAAACAAAATGTAGGAGGTAGATCAGCTTTAATATTGCAGATATATTATAGCTTGCATCAATGTAATTGTCTGCATTATCTCCAATCCCCCATATATTTGTTTTGTTTATATACAGTGCATTCGGAAAGTATTCAGACCCCCTTGACTTTTTCCACATTTTGTTATGTTACAGCCTTATTCTAAAATTGATTAAATCGTTTTTTCTCCCTTATCAATCTACACACAATAGCCCATAATGACAAAGTAAAGACAGGTTTTTATACATTTTTGCAACAAAAAAAAACTGAAATATCACATTTACATAAATATTCAGACACTTTACTCAAGACTTTGTTGAAGCACCTTTGGCAGCGATTACAGCCTCAAGTTTTCTTGGGTGACGCTACATAATTGGCACACCTGTATTTGGGGAGTTTCTCCCAAAAAGTAAAACAATAAAATAACAATAACAAGGCTATATAAAGGGGGGTACCGGTACCGAGTCAATGTGCGGGGAGACAGGTTAGTCGAGGTAATTTGTACATGTAGGTAGGGGTAAAGCAACTATGCATTGATAATAAACAGCGAGTAGCAGCAGTGTAAAAACAATGGGGGGGGGGGGTCAATGCAAAAAGTCTGGGTGGCCATTTGAGTAATTGTTCAGCAGTCTTATGGCTTGGGGGTAGACGCTGTTAAGGAGCCTTTTGGACCTAGAGTTGGCGCTCCGGTACCGCTTGCCATGCGGTAGCAGAGAGAACAGTTTATGACTTGGGTGACTGGAGTCTTTGACAATTTTTTGGGCCTTCCTCTGACACCGCCTAGTATAGAGGTCCTGGATGGCATGAAGCTTGGCCACAGTGATGTACTGGGCCATACGCACTACCCTCTGTAGCGTCTTACGGTCAGATGCCGAGCAGTTGCCATACCAGGCGGTGATGGAACCGGTAAGGATGCTCTCGATGGTGAAGCTGTATGACTTTTTGAGGATCTGGGGACCCATGACAAATCTTTTCAGTCTCCTGAGGGGGAATAGGCATTGTCGTGCCTCTTCACGACTGTCTTGGGGTGTTTGGACCATGATAGGTTGTTGGTGATGTGGACACCATGGAACTTGAAACTCTTAACCCGCTCTAATACAGCTCCGTCGATGTGAATGGGGTGCGTGTTCGACCCTCCATTTCCTTTAGTCCACGATCAGCTCCTTTCTTTTGCTCATGTTGAGGGAGAGGTTGTTGTCCTGGAACCACACTGCCAGGTCTCTGACCACCTCCCTATAGGCTGTCTCATCGTTGTCGGTGATCAGGCCTACCACCGTTGTGTCGTCAGCAAACTTAATGATGGTGTTGGAGTCGTGCTTGGCCACGCAGTCGTAGGTGAACAGGGAGTACAGGAGGGAACTAAACAAACACACTTGAGGGGCCCCCATGTTGAGGATCAGCGTGGCAGATGTGTTGTTACCTACCCTTACCACCTGGGGGCGGCCCGTCAGGAAGTCCAGGATCCAGTTGCACAGGGAGGTGTTTACTCCCAGGGTCCTTAGCTTAGTGATGAGCTTTGTGGGCACTATGGTGTTGAACGTTGAGCTGTAGTCAATGAACAGCATTCTCACATAGGTGTTCCTTTTGTCCAGGTGGGAAAGGGCAGTGTGGAGTGCATTTGAGATTGCGTAATCTGTGGATCTGTTGGGGTGGTAAGCGAATTGGAGGGGGTCTGGTGTTTCCGGGATAATGGTATTGATGTGAGCCATGACCAGCCTTTCAAAGCACTTCATGGCTACCGACGTGAGTGCTACGGGACGTTAGTCATTTAGGCAGGTTACTTTAGTGTTATTGGGCACAGGGACTATGGTTGTCTGCTTGGAACATGTAGGTATTACAGACTCGGTCAGGGACAATAATGGTGCCGGAGGGGATGGCTGCTGTTTTACAGGCTCCTAACCAACTGTGCTATTTTGTGTGTTTTTTCGCATTGTTTTTAACTTATTTTGTACCACTTTCCATGCGATAGCAGAGAGAACAATCTATGACTTGGGTGACTGGAGTCTTTGACCATTTTTTGGGCCTTCCTCTGACACCGCCTAGTATATAGGTCCTGGATGGCAGGAAGCTTGGCCCCAGTGATGTACTGGCTGTACGCACTACCTTCTGTAGCTCCTTACGGTCGGATGCCGAGCAGTTGCCATACCAGGCGGTGATGCAACCAGTCAGGATGCTCTCGATGGTGAAGCTGTAGTACCATTTCAGGATCTGGGGACCCATGCCAAATCTTTTCAGTCTCCTGAGGTGGAACAGGTGTTGTCGTGCCCTCTTCACAACTGCCTTGGTGTGTTTGGACCATGATAGTTTGTTGGTGATGTGGATACCAAGGAACTTGAAACTCTCAACCCGCTCCGCTACAGTCCCTTCAATGTGAAAGGGGGAGTGTTTGGCCCTCCTTTTCCTGTAGTCCACGATCAGTTCTTTTGTCTTGCTCACATTTAGGGAGTGGTTCTTTTCTAGGTACCACACTGCCAGGTCTCTGACCTCCTCCCTATAGGCAGTCTCATCGTTGTCGGTGATCAGGCCTACCACTGTTGTGTCGTCAGCAAACTTAATGATGGTGTTGGAGTCGTGCTTGGCCACGCAGTCGTTAGGGTGAACAGGGAGTACAGGAGGGGACTAAGCATGCACTCCTGAGGGGCCCCCGTGTTGCGGATCAGCGTGGCAGATGTGTTGTTGCCTACCCTTACCATCTGGGGGCGGCCCGTCAGGAAGTCCAGGATCCAGTTACAGAGGGAGGTGTTTAGTCCCAGGGTCCTTAGATTAGTAATGAGCTTTGTGGGCACTATGGTGTTGAATGCTGCGTTGAGTGTTCCTTTTGTCCAGGTGGGAAATGGCAGTGCGTAGTGCGATTGAGATTGCATCATCTGTGGATCTGTTGGGACGGTATGCGAATTGGAGTGGGTCTAGGGTTTTCGGGATGATGGTGTTGATGTGAGCCATGACCAGCCTTTCAAAGCACTTCATGGCTACTGACGTGAGTGCTACGGGGTGGTAATCATTTAGGCAGGTTACCTTCGCGTTCTTGGGCACAGGGACTGTGGTGGTCTGCTTGAAACATGTACACTACCGTTCAAAAGTTTGGGGTCACTTAGAAATGTCCTTGTTTTCGAAAGAAAAGCATTTTTTTTGTCCATTAAAATAACATCAAATTGATCTGAAATACAGTGTAGACATTGTTAATGCTGGAAACTGCTGATTATTTATGGAATATCTACATGGGTGTACAGAGGCCCATTATCAGTACCATCAGTCCTGTGTTCCAATGGCACGTTGTGTTTGGTAATCCAAGTTTATCATCTTACTCAGTTGTGCACCGGGGCCTCCCACTCCTCTTTCTATTCTGGTTAGAGCCAGTTTGCGCTGTTCTGTGAAGGGAGTAGTGCACAGCGTTGTATGAGATCTTCAGTTTCTTGGCAATTTCTCACATGGAATAGCCTTCATTTCTCAGAACAAGAATAGACTGACGAGTTTCAGAAGAAAGTTATTTGTTTCTGGCCATTTTGAGCCTGTAATCGAACCCACAATTGCTGATGCTCCAGATACTCAACTAGTCTCAAGAAGGCCAGTTTTAGTGCTTCTTTTATCAGCACAACAGTTTTCAGCTGTGCTACCATAATTGCAAAAGGGTTTTCTAATGATAATTTAGCCTTTTAAAATGATAAACTTGGATTAGCAAACACAACGTGCCATTGGAACACAGGACTGATGGTTGCTGATAATGGGCCTCTGTACGCCTATGTATATATTCCATAAAAAGATCAGCCATTTCCAGCTACAATAGCCATTTACAACATTAACAATGTCTACACTGTAGATCAATTTGATGTTAGATCAACTGTAGATCAATTTGATGTTCTTTTAATGGACAAAAAAAGTGACCCCAAACTTTTGAACGGTAGTGTAGGTATTACAGACTCGGTCAGGGAGAGGTTGAAAATGTCAGTGAAGACACTTGCCAGTTGGTCCGCGCATTCGCTGTGTACACATCCTGGTAATCCGTCTGGCCCAGCGGCCTTGTGAATGTTTTTAATTTTTTTATTTAACCTTTATTTAACCAGGTAAGCCAGTTGAGAACAAGTTCTCATTTACAACTGCGACCTGGCCAAGATAAAGCAAAGCAGTGCGATAAAAACAACAACACATAGTTACATATGGGGTAAAAAAAACATAAGGTCATAAAATACAACAGAAAATATATATACAGTGTGTGCAAATGTAGCAAGTTATGGAGGTAAGGCAATAAATAGGCTATAGTGCAAAATAATTACAATTAGTATTAACACTGGAATGCTAGATGTGCAAGAGATTATGTGCAAATAGAGATACTGGGGTGCAAAATAGTAAAATAAATAACAATATAGGGATGAGGTAGTTGGGTGGGCTAATTTCAGTCCATGGACTTTACAGTGTCCCAAAACTTTTTGGAGTTAGTGCTACAGGATGCAAATTTCTGTTTGAAAAAGTTAGCCTTTGCTTTCCTGACTGCTTGTGTATATTGGTTCCTAACTTCCCTGAAAAGTTGCATATCACGGGGGCTATTTGATGCTAATGCAGTACGCCACAGGATGTTTTTGTGCTGGTCAAGGGCAGTCAAGTCTGAGGAGAACCAGGGGCTATATCTGTTCTTAGTTCTGTATTTTTTGAATGGGGCATGTTTATTTAAGATTGAGAGGAAATTACTTTTAAAGAACAACCAGGCAACCTCTACTGACGGAATGAGATCTATATCCATCCAGGATACCTGGGCCAGGTCAATTAGGAAGGCCTGCTCGCTAAAGTGTTTTAGGGAGCGTTTGACAGTGATGAGGGGTGGTCGTTTGACCGCGGACCCGTTACGGACGCAGGCAATAAGGCAGTGATCGCTGAGATCCTGGTTGAAGACAGCGGAGGTGTATTTAGAGGGTAAATTAGTCAGGATGATATCTATGAGGGTACCCATGTTTACGGATTTAGGGTTGTACCTGGTAGGTTCGTTGATAATTTGTGTGAGATTGAGGGCATCTAGTTTGGATTGTAGGATGGCCGGGGTGTTAAGCATATCCCAATTTAGGTCACCAAGCAGTACGAACTCTGAGGATAAATGGGGGCCAATCAATTCACATATGGTATCCAGGGCACAGCTGGGGGCTGAGGGGGGTCTGTAGCAAGCGGCAACAGTGAGAGACTTATTTCTGGAAAGGTGGATTTTTAGAAGTAGAAGCTCAAACTGTTTGGGCACAGACCTGGATAGTATGATAGAGCTCTGCAGGCTATGTCTACAGTAGATTGCAACTCCACCCCCTTTGGCAGTTCTATCTAGACGGAAAATTTTATAGTTGGGGATGGCAATTTCAGAATTTTTGGTGGCCTTCCTAAGACAGGATTCAGACACTGCTAGAACATCAGGGTTGGCGGAGTGTGCTAACGCAGTGAATAACTCAAACTTAGGAAGTAGACTTCTGATATTTACGTCCAAGAAACCAAGACTTTTGCGATTACAGAAGTCAGCAAATGATAGCGCCTGGGGAGTAGGAGTGATACTGAGGGCTGCAGGGCCTGGGTTAGCCTCTACATCACCAGAGGAACAGAGGAGGACTAGAATAAGGATACGGCTAAAGGCTTTAAGAACTGGTCTTCTAGTGTGTTGGGTACATAGAATAAAGGGGGCAGATTTCCGGGCGTTGTAGAAAAGATTCAGGGCATTATGTACAGACAAGGATATGGAAGGATATGAATAAAGTGGAGGTAAACCTAAGCGTTGGGTAACAATGAAAGAGATAGCATCACTGGAGGCACCAATTGAGTCGGTCTCCGCGTGTATGGGGGGTGGGACAAAGGAGCTATCTAAGGCAGGTTTAGCTGGGCTGGGGGATCTACAGTGAAATAGTACAATTAGAAATAACCGAAACAACAATAAGCTAACCATATTGACAAGGGAGAGAGGCATAAAGCAATCAAGGTGTAATTTGAGAGAGCTAAGACAACAGCTGGTAATGACGACACAGTTTGGGCTGAGGCTAAACATAAACAGGATGCAGTACCGTAAAAAGGAACAGTCCAGCAGACATCAGCTGTATAGCTGAGTTATAAGGTCCGGTGAACAGCAATAGGATAGTTCGGAGGTAGTTCGGGGGCTGCTAAAGCACTAGCGAGCAAGAGGGCACGGCTAGCGTGTGCTAGCAGGCCGGGGCTAGCAGATGGAATCTTCGTGGTCAACGTCGTAACGGGAAGCCTGTTGTAAAATCTACCTCATCAGACGATTTCGTCGGCAGACCAGTCGTGTAGGATCGGCTGGGCTCCGTGTCAACACTAGGTGGTCCCGTCCGGTTGACAGAGAGGTAGATAGCCGGGAGATGGGAGATGGGAGATGGGCCTAGCTCAGGATGATTAGCCAGACCTCAACGTCCATTTTGTTGCAGCTAGCTGGTAGCGATGAATCCGGAGTTAAAGGTCCAGTGATTCAGTGATTCCGGTAGAAAAACTGATATGTTCTGGGTCGATAACGCGCTGTGCAGACAGTGCAGACTGGCCGAATAATAGTCCAGACTAGAGCTGGCTGGTAGGTGGTGCAGGCCACAGACAATGGTGAAAAAATGCTAACGGTAGCTGATAGCAAGTAGCTAGTTAGCTGGCTATTCCCGTCCGGTAGACCTAGAGGTAGATAGCCGGGATATGAGCCTGGCTCTAGGCTAGCTCGAGGCTAACTGGTGCTTGCATCGGGGACAGTGGTGATTAGCCAAACAGCAACATCCATTCGGTTGCGGCAAGCTAGTTGAGATCCGGTGATTAATGTCCAGTGATTAAATTATTCCGGCAGAAAATCCAATGTTCTGGGTGAAATAGCAACTGTGGCTAATAGCAAGTAGCTAGTTAGCTGGCTAGCTAGTTTCAACTGGAGATTCTAGATAAAAGGTAAGTCAATAATATAATCCGTTCCACATTGAGTGAGGCGGGGTGCAGGAAAGTATATTTTGTAGAAGGATGAAAAGTCTGATAGGAAAATATGTACGAAAAATACAAAAAAAACAGGGTATTTACAGGCTATTTACAGATACACGACTAAAACAGGACTGCACTACTACGCCATCTTCGATTTTGTTGACCTGTTTAAAGGTCTTGCTCACATCGGCTACGGAGAGCGTGATCACACAGTCGTCCAGAACAGCTGGTGCTCTCATGCATGCTTCCGTGTTGCTTGCCTCGAAGCGAGCATAAAAGGCATTTAGCCTGTCTGGTAGGCTCGCTTCACTGGGCAGCTCGCGGCTGGGTTTCCCTTTGTAGTCCGTAATAGTTTTCAAGCCCTGACACATCCGACGAGCTTCAGAGCCGGTGTAGTAGGATTCAATCTTAGTCCTGTATTGACGCTTTGCCTGTTTGATGGTTTGTCATAGCAGGATTTCTTATAATTTGAAAGCGGAAGCTCTAGCCTTTAGCTCAGTGCGGTGTTGCCTGTAATCTAAGCCTTCCGGTTGTGATATGTACGTACGGTCACAATGGGGACGACGTCGTCGATGCACTTATTGATGAAGCCAGTGACTGAGGTGGTATACTCCTCAATGCCATTGGATGAATCCCGGAACATATTCAAGTCTGTGCTAGGAAAACAGTCCTGTAGCGTAGCATCCGTGTCATCTGACCACTTCCGTATTGAGCGAGTCACTGGTACTTCCTGCTTTAGTTTTTGCTTGTAAGCAGGAATCAGGAGGATATAATTATAGTCAGATTTGCCAAATGGCAAATGAGGGAGAGCTTTGTATGGTCTCTGTGTGTGGAGTAAAGGTGGTCTAGAATTGTTTTCCCTCTGGTTGCACATGTGACATTCTGGTAGAAATTAGGTTAAACGGATTTAAGTTTGCATTCATTAAAGTCTCCGGCCACTAGGAGCGCTGCTTCTGGATGAGAATTATATTGTTTGCCCATGGCCTTATACAGCTCGTTGAGTGCGGTCTTAGTGCCAGCATCGGTTTGTGGTGGTAAATAGACGGCTACGAAAAATATAGATGAAAACTCTCTTGGTAGGTAGTGTTGTCTACAGCTTATCATGAGGTACTCTGCCTAATATTAGATATCGCTCACCAGCTGTTATTGACAAATAGACACACACCACCACCCCTCGTCTTACCGGAGGTAGCTTTTCGGTGTTGCCGATGCACGAAAAACCCAGCCAACTGTATATTATCCGTGTTGTCGTTCAGCCACGACTCGGTGAAACATAAGATATTACATTTATTTATGTTCCATTGTTAGGATGGTCTCGAACAGAGATCATCTAGTTTATTATCCAGTAATTGCACGTTGGCCAATAGAACGGATGGTAGAGGCGGGTTACCCACTCGCTCAAATTCTCACAAGGGACCCGGATCTTCGCCCCCCCTGTATCTACGTCTTTTCTTCTTGCGAATGACGGGGATTTGGGTCTGGTCCGGGAGCAACAGTATATCCTTCGCGTCAGACTCATTAAATAAAAAATCTTCATCCAGTTCGAAGTGAGTAATTTTTGGACATAAGAGACTAGCAGAAACATTATGTACAAAATAAGTTACAAAACAAAAAATCTAAGTTTTGAATCCTACGTCGTTTTGTGTATCAGTTCATAAACCATGTGCCACGGAATTGGTACATCGAAAATCTCTTCCCAACTATTTTGCAATCGATATGGCACAGATGTCAATTTTTGGGTCCTTAAATGAAACTGGTATACTTTTTTATCCATCACAATTTTCTTTAACCAATTTTGGCCTTTAATTTCTTACTTTTTCCCCCTTCCACTAGCCTCTTCCATTTTTGCGGAAAATGCTGCAATTAGTTGGTTGTAATTTTGGGTAGAGCAGACGTTTACATATATTTTTGTTAGCTGCATGTGTGACATAACTCTTAGATGGTACCTATTTTATATATATATATATATATTTATATGTATATTTGAGTTTATCCATAATAATTGTTGTATTATTTGTTCTGTCTTTTCGGGTAGATTAAACTGAAATTGCAACCAACTTTCTTCGACTTGTTTAAAAAATAGTGATATTTTGGAGATTATTTAATTTTCAAATAACCGAAAGTGAGAGGTTGTAATCTGAATAAAGGGAAAACGGCCATTCTTGAACATGGGGTGAGACATTCTTACTAATCTGCTAGAGAACCAGTTCGGATTTAAGTATAACCTTTGTATGACTGAAGCCTTTAGTGAGAGGTCTAATGCTTTAATATTTAATAATTTCTGTCCTCCGAATTCATATTAATTATGTAAATAGGCCCATTTCATTTTGTCTGTCTTGCCGTTCCAAATAAAATTGAATATTTTTTGCTCATATAATTTCAGAAACAAGTCGCTAGGTGTAGGCAAGGCCATAAGAAAATAGGTCAACTGAGATATGACTAAAGAGTTAATAAATGTTCCTTTCCATGGTAGCAAGATCTTATCTATTTTTGCTAGATTTCTATTAAAATATATTGTAGTGAGATAATTTATTTATTTCGGAATACAGACTATGTCCACATCCCCGTCAGACCATTTTATTGGTAGTCCCGTGTAGCTCAGTTGGTAGAGCATGGCGTTTGCAATGCCAGGGTTGTGGGTTCGATTCCCACGGGGGGCCGGTATGAAAATGTATGCACTCACTAACTGTAAGTCGCTCTGGATAAGAGCGTCTGCTAAATTACTAAAATGTAAACTACACGGTAATGTTAAAGTTGTATTTTTTTGTGATCCAATACGTAATATAGTACACATGATAATTTGGTTGTAATCCAGAGGTTAGACAAATTATGTAGATCCTCTATGAGGCTGTGGAGGGATCCAAATTGTGAATTTAAAAGAAAACATGAATCATCAGCTTACAGTGACACTTTTGTTTTTAAGCCCTGGACTTCTAGCCCCTTGATATTATTGTTGGATCTGATTTGAATATATACATTTTGATGGCCATAAAAAATAGATATGCCGATAGTGGACAACCTTGTTTTACTCCTCTCGACAATACTTTCTGAGAAGTAGCCATTATTTACTATTTTACACTTAGGGTTACTATACATAACTTTAACCCATTGTATAAGAGATTCTTCAAAATTGAAATATTCCAGTTATTTATATATAAATTCCAGTCGTACTTTATCAAAAGCCTTTTCAAAGTCAGCTATGAATACCAGGCCTGGTTTCCCAGATTTGTCATAGTGTTCTATTGTTTCCAGTACTTATATTATCTCCAATGTATCTCCAATGTGTTTTTTAATGATTTTAATGCATCCTTTTCAACAGCTGTGGAAATCACAGTTATCATTCACAATATGTGCTTATTTTGAATTATTTGAATGCTCATTACTCAAGCTTTTAAGGGGAGCAAAGTTGCACAGAACTTTCAGTTCTTACTCACGTCTAACACCACTGAAACGCTGTATGTACAATCCTCCCTATAGGGTCTCTGCTAGGGAGAGTCTCTTGAGACGAGGGTCGGGAATTGTCTCTGGTTGTCAGATATGTTAAAAACTTCAGCATCAGCCGGCCGATTGGGGAGGCAGGGAGCTTTGACTTCAGCCGGCCAAATTGCACAATGGTGTGTGAGAGGGGACGGCCAGGGTGATTACTAATGACACACATAGCCAAGAACTTGATTTTCAATTATCAGATTGGACACTCAGGGGGATAAGGCAATCAGCATCACTCTCCCAGCGCCTGAGAAGGTTGTCAAAAGCCATAATTGGAATAGAATAGAATGCATTTTTTGTTGTTGCTCTGAAGGCTTAAGTGTGTGTGAGATCACACATTGCAAATGTACAACAAGACCAGGATTAAGGTGATGTGTTCTCAACATTTCCTCCTACACTATTGGGGAGGAATGAGGATTGATCCTCTTCAAAAACAGATTTCTATAATCTTCAGATACACTATATATACAAAAGTATGTGGACACCCCTTAGTTGCTGACAGGTGTATGAAATCGAGCACACAGCCATGCAATCTCCATAGACAAATATTGGCAGTAGAATGTTATTTACTAAAGAGCTCAGTGACTTTCAACGTGGCACCGTCATAGGGATGCCACCTTTCCAATAAGTCAGTTCATAAAATGTCTGGCCTGTTAGAGCTGCCCCGGTCAACTGTATGTGCTGTCATTGTGATGTGGAAACATCAAGGAGCAACAATGGCTCAGCCGCGAAGTGGTAGGCCCCACAAGCTCACAGAACGGGACTGCCAAATACTAAAGCGCGTAGCGTGTAAAAATCCGTCTGTCCTCGGTTGCAACACTCACCACCAAACTGAGTTCCAAACTGCCTCCGGAAGCAATGTCAGCACAATAACTGTTTGTCACGCTTCACCATCTGGCAGTCTGACGGTCTGGGGCTGTTTTTCATGGTTCGGGCTAGGCCCCTTAGGTCCAGTGAAGGGATATCTTAACACTACAGCATACAATGACATTCGAGACTGTTCTGTGCTTCCAACTTTGTGGTAACAGTTTGGGGAAGGCCCTTTCCTGTTTCAGCATGACAATGCCCCCTTGCAGAAAACAAGGTCCATACAGAAATAATTTGTCAAGATCTGTGTGGAAGGACTTGACTGGCCTGCACAGAGCCCTGACCTCAACCCCATCGAACACCTTTGGGATGAATTGGAACGGCAACTGCGAGCCAGGCCTAATCGCCCAACATCAGTGCCCGACCTCACTAATGCTCTTGTGGCTGAATGGAAGCAGGTCCCAGCAACAATGTTCTAACATCTAGTGGAAAGCCTTCCCAGAAGAATGGAGGCTGTTATAGCAGCAAAGGGGGGACCAACTCCATATTAATGCCCATGGTTTTGGAAAGATGTTCGATGAGCAGGTGTCCACATACCTTTGGTAATGTAGTGTATGATGAAAGGCTGATGAATGGGAGGGAGACAGGAAACAGGAAATACCAGGCTAACATATATGTAATGAAGTGATTATGATTGCACCGATCCACTTTCGCTCTAGCATGCTTACAGTGGTTCATGAGCGGCCCACAATCCTTAAAGTCAGCAGCCCAATGTTCAATCTGCTCTTCGGCTTTACAGTGGGCCGACACTTTAACAGCGTCATATTGACTTGGTTAACCATGATCGGTGACACGATGCTGGCAGAAATGCCTTTGGACATGGGTCCAATATCGGCTTGCCTATAGTGGCATGCTGCCTCAAAACCACCAGTTGTCTGATAAGTGCTTGCTAGCTGACGTACAATGATAAAGTTTCCCACAATTTAAGCGAAACATATCTTTCAACGCTGCAAATACTATACACTCTTGAGTGGGCTGGTTAGGCATGGAAAGCTATCTCTTGACAACTGTCAGGCAAATGAACACATGCAAACGTTTATATTGTATGTGTGCTGCCAAAACCTCTCTGGGATTAACTGTTTTACTAACCTAACCTAGCAGCCGACCCTGCTGAGCATGCTGTTTTACAGACCAAGGTAAGGGACTGGAATCATCAAAATCAAAATCAACAAAGTCACTTTCCTCCATAGCCGCCCTGGGGGCAGCGTGTCAAGCTTCCTCCTTTCCTCCATAGCCGCCCTGGGGGAAGATTGTCAGGCTTCCTCCTTGTTCCATGATCAAAATAGAATGGCTGTCGTCTATGATTAGATCCTATTGGCTGTCGTCATCCAGAGACAGGAAGCTGGTGCAGCGTTAACCGCCCCTTTGACGTGATATAAATGGATGTAACGACGCAGGCAACCACCAGAGGGAGGCAAATTCAAGTCTATCCGACAGAGGACGTTTACATGGTCCTAGGAAGGTCTGGATGGCTGTCTTCTGACTTATAAAACGGTCATGTAAACATACAGTACCAGTCAAAAGTTTGGACACACCTACTCATTCCAGGGTTTTTCTTAATTTTTACTATTTGCTACATTGTAGAATAATAGTGAAGACATCAAAACTATGAAATAGCACATATGGAATCATGTAGTAACTAAAAAAGTGTTAAACAAATCAAAATATATTTTATATTTTAGATTCTTCAAAGTACCCACCCTTTGCCTTGATGACAGCTTTGCACACTCTTGGCATTCTCTCAACTAGCTTCATGAGATAGTCACCTGGAATGCATTTCAATTAACAGGCGTGCCTTGTTGTGACGAGTACTGATGATACGAAGAGATAGGACGCAGACGCAGGAATCAACAAGGTAAAGGTTTACTTAACACTGAGCAAGAGAACAAAGAAAAGAGCGAGTACACGACATGACACTAACAATCACACACAACACAACACTGAAGAGTCCAGGGCTATATCCAATTTGTAAGTCGCTCTGGATAAGAGCGTCTGCTATATTACATAAATGTAAATAGGGGTGGTGATGAGGTGCAGGTGCGCAGGGTTTCCATTCCGGTGTTGCGCTCAGACCAGTGGCTCAGTAGACCGGCCATGACATTTACATTTCAGTCATTTAGCAGACGCTCTTATCCAGAGCAACTTACAGTTAGTGAGTGCATACATTATTTATTTTGTATTATTCATACTGGCCCCCCGTGGGAAACGAACCCACAACCCTGGCGTTGCAAACGCCATGATCTACCAACTGAGCTACATCCCTGCCGGCCATTCCCTCCCCTACCCTGGACGATGCTGGGCCAATTGTGCACCACCCCATGGGTCTCCCAGTCATGGCCAGCTACAACAGAGCCTGGATTCGAACCAGGCTCTCTAGTGGCACAGCTAGCACTGCGATGCAGTGCCTTAGACCACTGCACCACTCGGGAGTGGAGTGACACTTGTTAAAAGTTAATTTCTGGAATTTATTTCCTTCTTATTGCGTTTGAGCCAATCAGTTGTGTTGTGACAAGGTAGGGGTGGTATACAGCCTATTTGGTAAAAGACCAAGTCCATATTATGGCAAGAACAGCTCAAATAAGCAAAGAGAAACGACAGTCCATCATTACTTTAAGACATGAATGTCAGTCAATCCGGAAAAGTTTCTTCAAGTGTAGTCGCAAAAACCATCAAGCGCTATGATGAAACTGGCTCTCATGAGGACCACCACAGGAAAGGAAGATCCAAAGTTACCTCTGCTGCAGAGGATAAGTTCATTAGAGTTACCAGCCTCAGAAATTGCAGCCCAAATAAATGCTTCACAGAGTTCAAGTAACAGACACATCTCAACATCAACTGTTCAGAGGAATCTGTGAATCAGGCCTTAATGATCAAATTGCTGCAAAGAAACCACTACTAAAGGACACCAATAATAAGAAGAGACTTGCTTGGGCCAAGAAACACGAGCAATGGACATTAGACCGGTGGAAATCTGTGCTTTGGTCTGATGAGTCCAAATTGGAGATTTTTGGTTCCATTCGCCGAGTAGGTGAATGGATGATCTCCGCATGTGTGGTTCCCACCGTGAAGCATGGAGGAGGAGGTGTGATGGTGTGGGGGTGCTTTACTGGTGACACTGTCAGTGATTTATTTAGAATTCAAGGCACGCTTAACCAGCATGGCTTCCACAAGATTCTGCAGCGATACGCCATCCCATCTGGTTTGCGCTATCATTGGGACTATCATTTGTTTTTCAACAGGACAATGACCCGACACATCTCCAGGCTGTGTAGGGACTATTTGACCAAGAAGTAGAGTGATGGAGTGTTGCATCAGATGACCTGGCCTCCACAATCACTCGACCTCAACTCAATTGAGATGGTTTGGGATGAGTTGGATCACAGAGTGAAGGAAAAGCAGCCAACAAGTGCTCAGCATATGTGGGAACTCGTTCAAGACTGTTGGAATAGCATTCCAGGTGAAGCTGGTTGAGGGAATGCCAAGAGTGTGCAAAGGGTGGCTATTTGAAGAATCTGTTTAACACTTTTTTAGTTACTACATGATTCCATATGTGTTATTTAATAGTTTTGATGTCTTCACTATTATTCTACAATGTAGAAAATAGTACAAATAAAGAAAAACCCTTGAATGAGTAGGCGTGTCCAAACATTTGACTGGTACTGTATACATCTTTTTTAAAGTAATTCTAGTGCCCGATTTCAGGGACTGTCAGCTTAAGAGGTTTTAAATAACATTGACAACAGTGCATTAATAATGACACTGACAGCCTGCACGGCTATTTTGATATTTATGTTGCTCCCCTTCTAGATGCTGAGGAAACTTTGACATCTCATAGCCTCAAGGTGATGGCTTGTTTTCCATTTCTGTGGAAATACTTGAGTGAATACAAATGAAGATATTTAAAGAATCCGTCATATGCTCAGTAGGCTAAGGCAGAAATGATGAACATAACGTTTGCCTATGCAGAATTTGTGGGCGTTGAGGGGGTGTATTTTCAAGGGGTCAAACACCACCCGTCTGTTGGAAACATTTGTTGCCATGGTGATAAGGACAACACATAACAGTGACCAATCTTCATGGCAAAGATGTGTTGGCTGGATTTCAGGTTCTCTGGGTGCAGGTGGACCAAATACTCATACTGTACTGTACGCAAAGAGAATCACTTGTTACTCCTGATTGTTGATAATCTAGCCACCATCTCTGTAGACCACCACAAGGCTTTACTTCTCCCAATGAAAAACATACTGTACTCTCGCCCTTGCATACTGTTTTTCACCTGTGGGCCTGTAATATGTTAATAGTTTATCTCCATACAATATGGAGTTACAATGAATCAGAGTGGGACTCCACCTTGCCTAAATAAATGCAGTGGGCTAAATCGGGGTCACACAGAGTGTTTCTTGGTAGTCTTAAAGAAATCTTGGTAGTCTTTGAAACAAAACTATACACCTCACACATATGGTTATGGGTAAAAAAAAACAAAAAACACCTGTACCATGTCAGATATAGAGTTGAAACGTATTCAATATTCCCAAAAAATATTCAAAGATATTAATAGAAAACACAAACAATATCCATACAAAAAAACAGAATGTTCATATTACTTGAATGCCAAGCTGCTGCTCAAGGGAGGTTGCTCCATAATGAGTCTTAACTTTATTGTGTATAGCAGCGCGGATTAGGAAGTGAATTGCAGGAATGCTACCTGTTTTTAGACTATCAAAGTGTAAATCAGTTTTGAAGTACCCACTCCTATTTTTTAAATAAGTCAATTACCTCGACTAGCCGGTGCCCCCGCACATTGACTCTGCACCGGTACCCCCCTGTATATAGCCTCCCTACTGTTATTTTATTTTACTGCTGCACTTTAGTTATTTGCTTTTTTTTTTTTTTTTTACTTTACACTTAAAAAATAAAAATAAACTTTAAAAAATGGATTGTTGGTTAAGGGCTTGTAAGTAAGCATTTCACTGTAATGTCTACACCTGTTGTATTCGGCGCGTGTGGCAAATAAAAATTGATTTGACTTGATTTGGTAATATTTTTGTTGCGCCCCTGAGAGCCCCTTCCACATATCCAATATCACAAACAAACTATAAATCCTCTCACAATACGTAACATCCCAAGAGAGATTTCTGGTTTCTTTGACAGGCTGCCAGAGCAGGGTAGATTTCAATTTGCCCCTTAAAATGCATAATCTGTCACCATGATAAAGCCATGTATGGTATATGGATACGCTAAATGCAATGGAGAAGACTGACAAGCAGACATCATCTAAATACAGTGCCTTGCAAAAGTATTCATCCCCCTTGGCGTTTTTCCTATTTTGTTGCATTACAACCTGTAATTTAAATTGATTTTTATTTGGATTTCATGTAATGGACATACACCAAATTTTCCAAAATGGTGAGGTCAAATGAAAAAAATTACTTGTTTCAAAAAATTCAAAAAAATAAATAACGGAAAAGTGGTGCGTGCATATGTATTCACCCCCTTTGCTATGAGGCCCCTAAATAAGATCTGGTGCAACCAATTACCTTCAGAAGTCACATAATTAGTTAAATAAAGTCCACATGTGTGCAATTTAAGTGTCACATGATCTGTCTGTCACGGTCGTTTAAAGATTTGTGGAACCAAGGCGCAGCGTGATAAGCGTACATTTTATTAAGTACTTAACTCACGACAAAACAACAAACAAATGAAACGTGAAGTCCTAGGTTACACAAAACAAACCTTAACGGAACAAGATCCCACACCGACTACTGCCAAACCGGCGGCCTAAGTATGGTCCCCAATCAGAGACAACGAGATACAGCTGCCTCTGATTGGGAACCACCCTGGCCAACATAGATCAAAACGATCTAGAACTAAACATAGAAAACAACACAACACGGAAACTACACACCCTGGCTCAACATTTCAGAGTCCCCAGAGCCAGGGCGTGACACTGTCACATGATCTCAGTATATATACACCTGTTCTGAAAGGACCCAGAGTCTGCAACACCACCAAGCAAGGGGCACCACCAAGCAAGCGGCACCATGAAGACCAAGGAGCTCTCCAAACAGGTCAGGGACAAAGTTGGGGAGAAGTACAGATCAGTGTTGGGTTTAAAAAAAATATCAGAAACTTTGAACATCCCACGGAGCACCATTAAATCCATTATGAAAAAATTGAACGAATATGGCACCACAACAAACCTGCCAAGAGAGGGCTGCCCACCAAAACTCACGGACCAGGCAAGGAGGGCATTAATCAGAGAGGCAACAAAGAGACCAAAGATAACCCTGAAGGAGCTGCAAAGCTCCATAGCGGAGCTTGGAGTATCTGTCCATATGACCACTTTAAGGCGTACCCTCCACAGAGCTGGGCTTTACAGAAGAGTGGCCAGAAAAAAGCCATTGCTTTAAGGAAAAAATATGCAAACATGTTTGGTGTTCACCAAAAGGCATGTGGGAGACTCCTCAAACATATGGAAGAAGGTACTCTGGTCAGATGAGACTAAAATTGAGCTATCAAGGATTGGCTATCAAGGAAAACGCTATGTCTGGCGCAAACCCAACACCTCTCATCACCCCGAGAACACAATCCCCACAGTGCAGCATGGTGGTGGCAGCATCATACTGTGGGGATGTTTTCCATCGGCAGGGACTGGGAAACTGGTCAGAATTGAAGGAATGATGGATGGCGCTAAATACAGGGAAATTCTTGAGGGAAACCTGTTTCAGTCTTCCAGAGATTTGAGACTGGGATGGAGGTTTACCTTCCAGCAGGACAATGACCCTAAGCATTCTGCTAAAGCAACACTTGAGTGGTTTAAGGGGAAACATTTAAATGTCTTGGAATGTCCTAGTCAAAGCCCAGACCTCAATCCAATTGAGAATCTGTGGTATGACTTAAAGATTGCTGTACACCAGCGGAACCCATCCAACTTGAAGGAGCTGGAGCAGCTTGAAGAATGGGCAGAAATCCCAGTGGCTAGATGTGCCTATGTGTCTGTCTATCTATCTATCTATCTATCTATCTATCTATCTATCTATCTATCTATCTATCTATCTATCTATCTATCTATCTATCTATCTATCTATCTATCTATCTATCTATCTATCTATCTATCTATCTATCTATCTATCTATCTATCTATCTATCTATCTATCTATCTATCTATCTATCTATCTATCTATCTATCTATCTATCTATCTATCTATCTATCTATCTATCTATCTATCTATCTATCTATCTATCTATCTATCTATCTATCTATCTATCTATCTATCTATCTATCTATCTATCTATCTATCTATCTATCTATCTATCTATCTATCTATCTATCTATCTATCTATCTATCTATCTATCTATCTATCTATCTATCTATCTATCTATCTATCTATCTATCTATCTATCTATCTATCTATCTATCTATCTATCTATCTATCTATCTATCTATCTATCTATCTATCTATCTATCTATCTATCTATCTATCTATCTATCTATCTATCTATCTATCTATCTATCTATCTATCTATCTATCTATCTATCTATCTATCTATCTATCTATCTATCTATCTATCTATCTATCTATCTATCTATCTATCTATCTATCTATCTATCTATCTATCTATCTATCTATCCCCCCGGGGGGCCAGTATGAAAACATGTATGCACTCACTAGCTGTAAGTCGTTCGGGATAAGAGCGTCTGCTAAAATGTAGAGCAATAAAAGCAAAGACCTGAAAATGCTGGCCTGGGGGACACTACAGTTTATCCCGTTAGCATCAGACAGTGTTTTGGTATTGGCACCACATCCACCCCTTGGACCCTATAAGGTAGGTATGACTTCACCCATAATAAGGAGTTGGTGCCGAAACCAATTGCTTTCAGTTTGTACAACAAAATATTATGGTTCACAGTATCAAATGCTTTTTGTAGGTCAAGCATGACCATACCACAGAAGTTGCCCTTGTCAATTTCTTGCTTGATAAAATCTGTCAAGTATAGTAAACAAGTTTCGGTAGAATAGGAATGTCTAAAACCGGACTGAAGGCACTATAAAATGTTATGGTCATCAATGTACTTTAGGATCTGTTCATGGAGTGCTCATTCTAAAACCTTTGACAACACACTCAAGATTGACACTGGTCTGTAGTTCCCTTGTTCAACTTGTTCAACCTTCTGATGGAAACAGTGTGGACCAGATTAAGTAATGCATCTGAATTTCATAGAGCTGCTAGCTAGTAGCTGTCAGTTAAGGTAGGGTTAAATCATTTATTTCCCTTTTGATCGATTGCAGAGAAGGACTGGATATACTTTATTACCTGTGAAATGAACTGTGATGAGTTTTGGAGGTTGAAAGTTTTTCAATCAAATCAAAGAAACCACCCTGAAGGTGGTATTCCAGGATGATATTATGTCTCAGTTTAATGAAAAGTAATTTGATCTTCACTGGATATATAGAAGCAAATACAGTATACTTATTTTATGTTATGAAAATACTGTTGTGCAGTTATCAATATCCCACCCTGTTGTTTCCCTCTATAAGATCAGTGCGGTATAAACATAATGGATGTTTTGTAAATAGTTTGAATACATTTAGGAGAAACTTTTAGACAGCTTTGTTTCTATGCGTAGCAGAGCATTAGATTTTTGCATTTGACCTTTTCGGGTGTTCTCATGGTTTTGCCTGAAGGATACAGAGAGACTCAGCTTGATTTCTGGAGAGATTATTTGAACACACAGCTTTGAAAAGGGAGGGGAAATGAAGAAAAGAGGAGATCAATGACTCAGTATATTCCACAGAAAGAGGATGAACACTAACACAAATATCCATCTTACAGTTATACACTGGCGGGGCTGCATATATTATTCTTATAGATGAAGGAACTCTATGCCTTACTGACTTAATGCCCATTTTAGCCCTCTTTGTAACGTAGTGAATGAGTAATAATATACAGTGCCTAGTGAAAGTGTACACACCCTGTCACGACTTCCTCCGAGGGCTGCCTTCCCTCCTTGTTCGGGCAGGCTTCGGCGTTCGTCGTCACCGGCCTTCTAGCCACTGCCGCTCCTCATCTCATCATTCCATTTGTTTTGTCTTGTTTATTACAAACACCTGGTTCATATCCCCTCATCAGTACCTGTATAAGTGTTCCTTCTGCCCCCTTGTCTTTGTGTGTGATTGTTTATTGTGGAGGTTAGATTAGCTCGGTGGAGCTCTTTTTATTTTGTATTGCCGGGATATTTCACCCGTGTGCCTTGTTGTTTCTAGTGCGCCTGATTTCCGCACTGGAGGGTTTGACGCATTGCTGCGTACCGCTGTGTTTTTGGAATAAACATTTTATTCTGTGATTTACTCTCCTGCTCCTGACTCCTTCAAAATCAATCACCACAGAATCAAACACCCAAGATATGGAGTCAGCAGGAGAAGAGAACATGCCTGGAGTCGTGGCGTGGATCTGGGAGCATTCTACCATGCTAGCCAGCTCGGGACCAGTTGAGCGACCGGATCCAGCCACCCACACCCCAGCACCCAGAGGGATTAATCTATCCCGACTGAGGGATTTTGACGGGACAGCTGCCTGCTGCCAAGGATTCCTCCTGCAGCTGGACTTCTACTTCTCAACCATCAGCCCGGCTCCATCGGAGCAGGAGAAGGTGTCCTCCCTCGTGTCCTGCCTCTCGGGGAAAGCCCTGTTGTGGGCCAACGGGGTCTGGAGTGAAGGAGGAGCAGCGTTGGACAACTACAGGGAGTTTGCTCGCTTCTTCTGGGCAGTCTTCGACCACCCGCCCGAAGGAAGAGAGGCGGGCGAGCGACTGGTCCAACTGAGGCAGGGGATGAGGACCGCGCAGGATTTTGCCCTGGAGTTTCGTACTCTTGCGGCTGGGTCCGGGTGGAACGAGCGGGTCCTCATCGACAGATTCCGGTGCAGCCTGCGAGAGGACGTCCAAAGGGAGCTAGCCTGCCGGGATGCCATGTTGACATTCGACCAGCTGGTGGACATGGCCATCCGGTTGGATAACCTGCTAGCTGCAAGAGGACGTTCTGGAAATGGCCTGCTCGGTTCACCCCACTTCAACCCGGATTCAGTTCCGATGGAGCTGGGTGGTGCAGCAATCCAGGAGAACGGAAGACGACAGCTCCAGTGTCACGCTTGTGGCAGGAGAGGACATTCTACTGCACGCTGTCGTCAGGGTTATTCCGTGTCACTGGCCACTTTAAGAAATGGAACACTAGTCACTTTAATAATGTTTACATATCTTGCACTACTCATCTCATATGTACATACTGCATTCTATTCTATAATATTCTACTGTATCTTAGTCCATGTCGCTCTGTCATTGCTTGTCCATACATGTATATATTCTTAAATCCCATTCCTTACTAGTTTTGTGTGTATTGGGTATATGTTGTGAAATTGTTAGATATTACTGCACTGTCGGAGCTAAAAGCACAAGCATTTTGCTACACCTGCTATAACATCTGCTAAACATGTGTATGTGACCAAAAACATTTGATTTGATTTGATTTGTGTCTGGAGGTGGCAGGCAGGGCACTCTCACGTCACCCCAAGTAGCGCAAACCCACACTCGTTCAGAGCCCTCTGCTGCGCACTTCACCATACACGTCACCTTCCCTGATTACACAGTAGTTTCCCAGTGTAAGGCGCTGGTCGATTCAGCTGGGAACTTTATGGACAGGTCGTTAGCTCATAGTCTAGGTATTCCATTGTTTCCCCTATCCATCAAAGCACTTGACAGTCTACCATTAGGGTCAGGGTTTGTTAGGGAAGTTACAGCACCAGTCACGATGGTTAAGCAAAAGACCCATAGAGAGCAAGTCACCTTTTCTATTATTGAGTCTCCCGATTTCCCTGTTGTGTTGGGTCTTCCCTGGTTAGCACCACACAACCCCACCTTTTCATGGCCGCAGAGGGTTCTCATGGGGTGGACGTGAGAGTGTCAGGGTAGGTGTCTAGCTGTTTCCGTTGGTACAACCACAATAGAAAGTCCAGACACTACCTCCACCGTGCGCATTCCCCCCCGAATACCTCGATTTGGCGCACGCGTTTTCCAAAACGCAGGCAACCAAATTACCACCTCATCGGGCGGGGGATTGCGCGATAAACCTCCGGGTAGACACTGTGCCTCCCAGGAGTCATGTGTATCCCCTGTCACAGGCTGAAACGGAGGTGATGGAGACATACGTATCCGAGTCCCTGCGCCAGGGGTTCATACGTCCCTCCACTTCGCCTGCCTCCTCAAGTTTCTTTTTTTGTGAAGAAGAAAGACGGCGGTCTGCGCCCTTGCATTGATTATCGATCACTGAACAAGGAGACGATACGATTTAGTTATCCTCTCCCCCTCATTCCTTCGGTGATTGAGTCAATGCATGGGGCGTGCTTCTTTACCAAATTAGATCTCCGGAGTGCGTACAACCTGGTGCGTGTCGAGAGGGGGACGAGTGGAAGACATCATTCAGCACAACCACGGGGCATTATGAATACCTGGTGATGCCGTACGGTTTGATGAATGCTCCATCAGTCTTCCAGTTCTTTGTGAAATATTTGTTTCGGGACATGCTTGGTCGCGGTGTAGTGGTCTACATCGATGACATTCTGGTGTATTCCGCTACACGTGCCGAGCATGTGTCCCTGGTTCGCAAAGTGCTGGCCTGACTGTTGGAAAATGACCTTTATGCCAAGGTAGAAAAGTGTCTGTTTTTACAACAGTCCAACCTTCCTCAGATACCGCGTCACCACCTTAGGTGTGGAGATAGAGGGAGATCGCATTTCAGATGGGCGTAATTGGCAGACTCCAACCATGGTAAAGGAGGTCAACTACTATCGGAGGTATCCAGGGCTTTGGCAAGGTCGCATTGCCCATCACCTCTCTGTTGAAGGGTGGGCCGTCTCGGCTCCGCTGGTCTGCTGAGGCTGACAGGGCTTTCAGTAACCTGAGGGCTCTGTTCACCTCAGCCCCGGTACTGGTCCATCCCGATCCATCATTACCGTTCGTAGTGGAGGTGGATGCGTCCAAGGTAGGGATAGGCGCTCTCCTATCTCAACACTCGGGCACGCCACCTAGCTCCGCCCCTGTGCCTTCTTCTCCAAGAAGCTCAGCCCAGCGGAGCAGAACTACGATGTTGGTGATCGGGAGCTGTTAGCTGTTGTCAGAAACCTGACCCTGTGGCGGCACTGGCTCGAGTGGGCGAAACACCCTTTCCTCATCTGGACTGACCACCGTAACCTGGAGTACATCTGGGCAGCGAGGAGGCTGAACCCTCGCCAGGCCAGGTGGGCCCTGTTCTTCACCCGGTTTGATTTTACACTGTCCTACATACCGGGTACAAAGAACATGAAGGCAGACGCACTGTCATGGGTGTACAACACAGAGGAGAGGCCTATAGACAACACCCCCATACTCCCAGCCTCCTGCATTGCGGTGCCGGTAGTATGAGTGGTGGACGCGGACATAGAGCGCGTGTTACACACAGAGCCATCTCCACCTCAGTGCCCAGCTGGGCTGTGGTACGTGCCATCTCTTGTCCATGACCGTCTGATCTATTGGGCACACATGTCCCCCTTCTCTGGTCATCCAGGTATCGGCCATACAGTGTGCTGCCTGACCGGAAAGTACTGCTGGCCTACCTTGGCTAAGGACGTGAGGGTGTATGTCTCCTCCTGCTCGGTGTGCGCCCAGAGTAAGGCACATAGGCACCTCCCAGCGGGTAAGTTACATTACTTACCAGTTCCACAACGGCCATGGTCCCACTTGTGTATTGACTTTCTCACCGATCTCCCCCTCTCTCAGGGTAACACCACCATCCTGGTCGTTGTGGACCGCTTTTCGAAAGCCTGCCACCTCCTTCCTCTGCCCGGTCTCCTCATGGCCCTGCAGACTGCGGAGGCCCTGTTTATGCACGTCTTCCGGCAATACGGGGTGCCAGAGGACATAGTGTCTGACCGGGGTCCACAGTTTACATCCAGGGTCTGGAAGGCGTTCATGGAACGTCTGGGGGTCTCGGTCAGCCTGACCTCTGGGTTTCACCCTGAGTCTAATGGGCAGTTGGAACGGGTGAATCAGGATGTGGGTAGGTTCCTGCAGTCCTACTGCCAGGACCGGCCGGGGGAGTGGTCGGTGTTCTTGACATGGGAAGAATATGCCCAGAACTCTCTCCGCCACTCCTCCACTAACCTATCGCCATTTCAATGTTTTTTAGGTTATCAGCCGGATCTGGCACCGTGGCATCAAAGCCAGACCGAAGCTCCTGCGGTGGATGACTGGTTTCGGTGCGCGGAGGAGATGTGGAACGCTGCTCACGTCCACCTCCAGCGCGCCTTGCATCGCCAGAGGGCCAACGCTGACTGCCACCACAGTGAGGCCCCGGTCTTTGTGATCGGGTCTGGCTCTTGACCCGGAATCTGCCCCTCCGTCAGCCCTGCCGGAAGCTGAGCCCACGGTTTGTGGGGCCGTTCAAAGTCCTGAGGAGAATAAACGAGGTTACCTATAGGTTACTACTCCCTCCAGATTACCGTATTCACCCCTCATTCCATGTGTCTCTCCTCAGGCCGGTGGTGGCTGGTCCGCTCCAGGTGTCTGAGATGCGGGAGGTTCCTCTGCCCCCTCTGGACATCGAGTGGGCCTCGGCGTACTCCGTCCGTTCCATCCTGGATTCGAGGCGTTGGGTGGGGGGCCTTCAGTACCAGTGCTGGGTCCCGGTGAGGGATATCCTTGATCCCTCCCTGTTGCGGGATTTCCACCGTTGCCATCCGGCTCGCCCTGCTCCGCGTCCTCCTTGCCGTCCCCGAGACTGGTCTCGGCGCGCTGCTGGAGCTGCGGGTCAAGGGGGGGTACTGTCACAACTTCCTCCGAGGCTGCCTCCACTCCTTGTTCGGGCAGGCTTCGGCATTCGTCGTCACCGGCCTTCTAGCCACTGCCGCTCCTCATCTTATCGTTCCATTTGTTTTGTCTTGTTTATTACACACACCTGGTTCATGTCCCCTCATCAGTACCTGTATAAGTGTTCTCTCTGCCCCCTTCTCTTTGTGTGTGATTGTTTATTGTGGAGGTTAGATTAGCTCGGTGGAGCTCTTTGTATTTTGTATCACCGGGACATTTCACCCATGTGCCTTGTTTTTTCCAGTGCGCCTGATTTCCGCACTGGAGTGTTTGACGCATTGCTGCGTACCGCTGTGTTTTCGGAATAAATGTTTTATTCTGTGATTTACTCTCCTGCACCTGACTCCTTCAAAATCAATCACCACACACCCCTTACACAGTCTTCACATTTTGCTGCCTTAAAATTAAATCCAAAAAGGTATTAAATTCTATGTTTTCCCCTACGGATCTACACAACCAACTCCACATATTCAAAGTGAAAGAAGGTTATACAAGAAACAACAACAACCAGAAGATGTCTTGATTGCATATGTCTTCACACCCCATAGTTAATACTTGGTGGAAGCACCATGACAGCCATTACAGCTGTGATTAATGTTGAATATTATTCTACCAACTTTGCACAACTCTTATTGCAACACACTGTACGTCCATTGTTTTTGTCATAATTGGTCAAGCTCAGTAAATTTGGTTAGGAATCATTGATGGGCAGCAACATTCAAACCTGTCTGTGATTTTCAAGCAAAATTAAGTAGGACTGAGACTAGACCACCCAGGAACACTCAACACCTATTGGAAAGCCAAAGTGTGTCTTTGGCATAAACATTTATGTAAATATCTCGCTGAAAAATAACTATCCCAGGTTAGGTTTTCAGAAGACTGAGGCGTGTTTTCCTCTCACTTTTTACCTGGGCTTTTCTCTTTTTCATATTTATTTTGATACTGACAAACTTCCCAGTCCCTGCCGGTGACAAGCATACCCATAACATGATGCTGCCACCACAATACTTGAAAATACAGAGGGTTTCACTCTGTGTTGTGTTGTATTGCATTTGACTCAAACCTGTAGTTTTTATTTTAGGCCCAAAAGTTAATGTCTTTGCCGCGTTGTCTTCCATTATTACTTAACTGCTTTGTTGCAAACAGAATGGATGATTTGGAGTGGATCTTTTTAAAACAGGCTTCCTTGTTTTCACTCTCATACAGGCCAGAAATGCAGAGTGAATGCAATGTTTTCAAGTATTGTGGTGGCAGCAACATGTTATGGGTATTTTTAGTTTGTTATTATTTCGTATTTTACCCCCCTTTTCCTCCCCAATTTTCCATCTTGTCCCATCGCTGCAACTCCCCAACAGGCTAGGGAGAGGCGAAGGTGGAGTCATGCATCCTCCGAAACATGACCTGCCTAACCACGCTCTTTAACACCCGCCAGCTTAACCCGGAAGCCAGCCGCACCAATGTGTCGGAGGAAACACTGTTCAACTGGTGACCGGGGTCAGCCTGCAGGCACCCGGCCTACCACAAGGAGTCGTTAGGGCGCAATGAGACAAGTAAAGCCCCCCCCCGGCCAAACCCTCCCCTACCACGGACGACACTGGGCCAAATGTGCGCTGTCCTACAGGACTGAACCCGGGTCTGTAGTAACGCCTCTAGCACTGCGATGCAGTGCCTTAGACCACTGCGCCACTCGGGAGGCTCCATGTTATGGTTTTTTATTTATTTAACCTTTATTTTGACAGGGAAGACATATTGTGACCTAGGTCTCTTTTCCAAATGTGCCCTGTATGATACAACATAAATATATACATTATACACAAAATATATATATATATATATATATATATATATATATACACAAATTAAAATACAAAAACACAGTCATGGTAAGCACAAATAAAACATCAGAAATCACCCAGAAAAAAAATATTACATTCTTCCACAAATAAATCCCCAATCAATACTTTAAATTGCCCGAACAGCACCAGAACATCAAGACAAAATGTATTTTGAATGTTGTTCCAGTAATACAGTGCATTATACCTAAAATCAGATGTACCTAGCTCAGTGGAGACCCTAGAAACCTCAAGACTTAACCAATCCTGTGAACGGGTTTGGCAACTCTGGTGTCTACAGCAAAACTAGATCAGACGGAAGTTTATGAAGTAGGGCCTTGTAAACAAAAAGGGAGTAATGTAGAGATCTACGGGTCTTTAGCGAAGCCCAGCCAACCTTTTGATACAGGATACAGTGATGAGTATCAAAACTGTCACCTGTAACAAAACAAAGGGCACTATGGCAGATGGCATCCAAAGGTTTAAGAGTAGTAGCAGCTGCACTTTAATAAATAATATCACCATATTCAAGAATCCTTTTAGAATTAGTCCCTTGTTAGAATATTTGGGGCGCCCAAGTAGGCCCCTTTCCAGCAGACGATGGATTAAGGATGTCATAGCTGTTTAAAAATAGTTAGCAGAGCCTTACGCATCCACACGTGCAGGAATGAGCACAGGCACATACCTGTACATCCTCACCCACACACACTCACACGGGCACGGGCACACACACACACACACACACACACACACACACGCACACACACACACACACACACACACACACACACGCGCGCGCGCACACACGCACACACGCACACACGCACACACGCACACACGCACACGCGCACACGCACACACGCAGAGAAGAGGTGTTTTGGTTGGAAGCATCGATTTATAGGGGACTTACATAAAGACATGGTTGGTCTGCAGCAATTACTGATGTGAGGGAGTCGTCCTGGCAGATGGGAGCTTGACTGTAGGAGTATATCACACGCACTCATACACACGCACACGCACACGCACACGCACGCGCACGCACACACACACACACACACACACACACACACACACACACACACACACACACACACACACACACACACACACACACACACACACACACACACACACACACACACACAGGCTCTGACTAACTGGGGGAGTACTTCTCTGGCTCTGAAGCATGGATAGGAGCCCAGGATTAAAGGAGTGTGTGTGTGTGTGTGTGCGCGTGCGCGTGCGTGTGTGTGTGCACGTGTGTGTGTGTGCACTTGTGTATGAGTGCGTGTGATATACTCCTACAGTCAAGCTCCCATCTGCCAGGACGACGTGTGCATGTGTGTGTGTCTGTGTGCATGCGTGTGTGTGTGTGGAGGATTATAGGAGTGAGTATTTCCTCTCCTCAGGCCTCTTCTCAACTCTCAAAGCCCTCACCACTTTACTAAGTTCTCACAAAGCCACTGCAGCTAGTAACTAAACTCAAGGCAACAACTTTACTGTAGGAAATGGATGTCTCAAAGACCTCAATCGATATTTCCTGTGCAGTGTGCTTTCATTCAGGAATGTAGATGATTGTTAAACCATTTCATTATTTGTTCTTTAAAATGTTTTTGAAGTGTATGGGATTGATTTGATCAAGGTGTTCCATTCGGCAGGGTATTTCTTGTTTACTCCAATCCTGCTACATGTTCTGTTGACTGTGCTCTTTCCGTCAATGACAAACCTCCTCCACCATGTTACTGAGAGTGGGACTTAGCATTATCTGAATTGCGAGCCAATCCAGGTCCTCAGACAATTTTCAGATATGAAGTTTACTTTGAGTCTCCTATGAATGTCGTTGCTATCCCAAAGTAACTTCAACTGTCTGGTTCCCAAATACTTTGTATGTGATCAAATAGTGACTTGTGAGCTGTAACGATACACAGTTTGTGGCTTTCTATTTTAGGCCTATTGATTTGCAGTACTCTAGGGAAAAGAAGCCCGGAACACCTTTCTCTTGTGAGGTTAAACTTTAAAGGGGTTTCTCCAGTTCTCCCCTTGCATGTTTCATCCTCCATCCAGCCCCTAGGGGACTGAACACAACGGCATGTTTGAAGCACCTTCTTACATCAAAGGAAATGCCACTCGGTTCTAATAAAAAATGTATTCTCGCTTCAATGGCGGCACACACTCCCAGAGAGAGGAGGAGGCCGCTCTGAAGCTCACCGAACTGAGCAGGAACACTGTTTGTTTAACCTCTTAAGGATCAGACCCTTTTTTTCAATTTTAGCTTATACACTAACTTTCACACTTCTAGATGGCCGGGCGAGGTGTGTGTGGAGCCAGAGACAGCAGAGATTCAAACTGTAGAACCCAGTTCCCACATTTGAATATAAAAATTGATTTTATCAAACAAAACTAACCTACATTTTATCTCTGGGACCCTTAGGATGACAAATCAGAGCAAGATTACTGAATGTAAGTATGTTACTTATAACAGTCATGCTAATCACATTAGCGCACATTAGCTCAACCGTCCCGTATACGGGACACCGATCCCGTAGAGGTTAAAGAGGGTCAAACAGAGAGAGAAAAGCTGCGACACCAAGGAAACAGTATCCGAGAGAAGCCAAGGGCATCAATACTTATTCACTTGATCCGTGTAATTAGGTAGGGAGTTCTAATTAAGCAACAAGGCCCGAGGGGTTGTGGCATATGGCCAATATACCACAGCTAAGGGCTCTTCTTTAAGCACGATGCAACGCAGAGTGCCTGGATAAAGACCTTAGCCGTGGTATATTGGCCATATACCACAAACCCCTGAGGTACCTTATTGCTATTATTAACTGGTTACGAATGTAATTAGAGCAGTAAAAATAAATTGTTTGTCATACTCGTGGTATACGGTCTAATATACCACGGCTGTCAGCCAATCAGCATTCAGGGCTCGAACCACCCAGTTTATAATGCATCTTAAATCGTCTCCATGCCCTAAAGGCTGTACTGTAACCTCAGTTTTGTCCAGTTTTTGACCATGTGCTGTGTATCGCCCCAGGTTGTATCGTGCAGATATACTGTAAACAACTTTGTAAAAGGTGAACCACTTTAGAGGATTCTTTGTCTTTACGGGCATCTTCATGGTAATGTGTGAGTCACAGATATATTCGAAACTGGTGGAAAATGTCCTTATAACTGGTGTGTTTCCTCACTATCGTTTTGAACAGTAATCTTTTTCGTTCTGTTTCCGATATTAAGGTCCCCCTCATTTAATCGCTGATCATATTCATATGAGATTCATAAGAGAGATTGACAGTCTTTAATTTGACTAATAAATGGTGAATTTGACTGCCAACGTCATTGGGTCTCACAAGTTGAAAAGGAAGAAGAAAGAGCTTTTTATCTCTTTTGGGGATAAGACAGAACATAATCTTATTTTACATTTCAGTCATTTAGCAGATGCTATTATCCAGAGTGACTAGGGTTAAGTACCTTGCTCAAGGGCACATTGATAGGTTTTTTTAGCTAGTCGGCTCAGGGATCCGAACCAGCAACCTATCAGTTACTGGCCCAACACTCTTAGCTGCGAGGCTACCTCCCTGTGGGATAGGAGTTGTGAGTCATGTGGCCATAAAACTAAATGACATCGGCAGGATTCTGATTAACCAAGTTCCCCTTGATGCTACGTAGACCCTTTTTATTTTTTTTATTTTTTTACACATATATTTATTTGTTTCAAAAAGGACAATCAACAGTTACAGAAATACATGTTGTTTGTTTTTCAGCCCCCCAACACCAAAACAAAGACCAAAACATTTAGACAACAACCAATATTAACAACAGATAATCATAATTTCCAATAAATCAAAATAAATAAATAATAATATGCAGTCGCATATAATGCAGATTAAGTTTCAACAATAGCCAATATTCCCCCCCCCAAAAAGAGAGAGAATATACAGATTTACAATGCTTCTACAATGTCACAGGTTTGCAGAAATTAAAAAAACAGATCCCAAATATCATGAAACTCTTTATTTTTCACTATATACTGTAAGTACATTTTTCCAGAGCTTGACTTTAATTATTTTAACCAATGAAGAGGGGGAACTGACATACTTCCAGTGGAGAGCAATTGAACGTCTAGCTTGTAATAGACAGAGGTCAACAGTTTTCTTTTCTCTTCTATGTAAAGATATATTCTCTGGATAAAAATGTAAGATGCAAAGTTTAGGAATTAGTGGCATTGGGGTGAAGGTAATCTGAGAGATGTAGCGCAGCACTGAGCTCCCAAACTTTTATATCTCAGCACACTCCCACAAGCAATGATACAAGGTGCCCAGATGCGTGTTACATTTAAAACACAGGTCTTGGATATTAGGGTCAAATTTGTGAAGCTTAACAGGTATATGTTCTCATTATCCAATTGTTTAGTGTCTGTATCTGAGCTCTAGAGCATATCATACCCCAGTCCTCTTCTGAAATATCTTCCTGCATATCTTGTATCCACTGAAGTATCTTACTATCGGAGTTGTCTTTACCAGTAGCTACCATTTTTCCATTTAGTAACGTAATTTGACCTCTCCCATAACACACATTAACAGAGAGCATTTCTAAAGTGGTCAAAGGAGGTTGTAGGGCAGATTGTTTTAGACTGGAAAAAATAAAGCTTCTCAATTGTAAGTATTTGAAAAAATGCTTTTGTGGTAAGTTCCATTTGCCCTTTAGTTCTTCAAACGACATGAGTTATTTTTAATTATATTTATTTTATTTTATTTATTTCACCTTTATTTAACCAGGTAAGCCAGTTGAGAACAAGTTCTCATTTACAACTGCGACCTGGCCAAGATAAAGCAAAGCAGTGCGATAAAAACAACAACACAGAGTTACATATGGGGTAAAAAACATAAAGTCAAAAATACAAAGAGAAAATATATATACAGTGTGTGCGAATGTAGTAAGTTATGGAGGTAAGGCAATAAATAGGCCATAGTGCAAAATAGTTACAATTTCGTATTAACACTGGAATGAAAGATGTGTAAAAGATGATGTGCAAATAGAGATACTGGGGTGCAAATTAGCAAAATAAATAACAATATGGGGATGAGGTAGTTGGGTGGGCTAATTTCAGAATGGCTGTGTACAGGTGCAGTGATCGGTAAGCTGCTCTGACAACTGACGCTTAAAGTTAGTGAGGGAGATAAGAGTCTCCAGCTTCAGAGATTTTTGCAGTTCGTTCCAGTCATTGGCAGCAGAGAACTGGAAGGAATGGCGGCCAAAGGAGGTGTTGGCTTTGGGGATGACCAGTGAGATATACCTGCTGGAGCGCAGACTACGGGTGGGTGTTGCTATGGTGACCAGTGAGCTAAGGTAAGACGGGGATTTGCCTAGCAGTGATTTATAGATGACCTGGAGCCAGTGGGTTTGGCGACGAATATGTAGTGAGGGCCAGCCAACAAGAGCGTACAGGTCACAATGGTGGGTAGTATATGGGGCTTTGGTGACAAAACGGATGGAACTGTGATAGACTACATCCAATTTGCTGAGTAGAGTGTTGGAGGCTATTTTGTAAATTACATCGCCGAAGTCAAGGATCGGTAGGATAGTCAGTTTTACGAGGGCATGTTTGGCAGCATGAGTGAAGGAGGCTTTGTTGCAAAATAGGAAGCTTATTCTAGATCTAACTTTTGATTGGAGATGCTTAATGTGAGTCTGGAAGGAGAGTTTACAGTCTAACCAGACACCTAGGTATTTGTAGTTGTCCACATACTCTAGGTCAGACCCGCCGAGAGTAGTGATTCTAGTCGGGTGGGCGGGTGCAAGCAGCGTTCGGTTGAAGAGCATGCATTTAGTTTTACTAGTGTTTAAGAGCAGTTGGAGGCTACGGAAGGAGTGTTGTATGGCGTTGAAGCTCGTTTGGAGGTTTGTTAACACAGTGTCCAATGAAGAGCTATATGTATACAAAATGGTGTCGTCCGCATAGAGGTGGATCCGAGCTTCACCAGCAGTAAGAGCAACATCATTGATATACACAGAGAATAGAGTCGGCCCGAGAATTGAACCCTGTGGCACCCCCATAGAGATGGCCAGAGGTCCAGACAACAGGCCCTCCGATTTGACACATTGAACTCTATCTGAGAAGTAGTTGGTGAACCAGGTGAGGCAGTCATTAGAGAAACCAAGGCTATTTAGTCTGCCAATAAGAATGCAGTGGTTGACAGAGTCGAAAGCCTTGGCCAGGTCGATGAAGACGGCTGTGCAGTACTGTCTTTTATTGATCGCGGTTATAATATCGTTTAGGACTTTGAGCGTGGCTGAGGTGCACCCATGACCAGCTCGGAAACCGGATTGCATAGCGGAGAAGGTATGGTGGGATTCGAAATGGTCGGTGATCTGTTTGTTAACTTGGCTTTCAAATACTTTCGAAAGGCAGGGCAGGATGGATATAGGTCTGTAACAGTTTGGATCTAGAGTGTCACCCCCTTTGAAGAGGGGGATGACCGCGGCAGCTTTCCAAACTCTGGGGATCTCAGACGTTACGAAAGAGAGGTTGAACAGGCTAGAAATAGGGGTTGCGACAATTTCGGCAGCTAATTTTAGAAAGAAAGGGTCCAGATTGTCTAGCCCAGCTGATTTGTAGGGTCCAGATTTTTCAGCTCTTTCAGAACATCAGCTGTCTGAATTTGTGTGAAGGAGAAGTGGGGGTGGGGGGGGGGGGGGGTGGCATGGGCAAGTTGCAGCGGAGGGTGCAGAGCTGGTGGCCGGGGTAGTGGTAGCCAGGTGGAAAGCATGGCCAGCCGTAGCAAAATGCTTGTTGAAATTTTCGATTATTGTAGATTTATCGGTGGTGACAGTGTTTCCTAGCCTCAGTGCAGTGGGCAGTTGGGAGGAGGTGCTCTTATTTTCCATGGACTTTACAGTGTCCCAAAACTTTTTGGAGTTAGTGCTACAGGATGCAAATTTCTGTTTGAAAAAGCTAGCCTTTGCTTTCCTAACTGATTGTGTATATTGGTTCCTGACTTCCCTGAAAAGTTGCATATCGCGGGGGCTGTTCTATGCTAATGCAGTACGCCACAGGATGTTTTTGTGCTGGTCAAGGGCAGTCAAGTCTGAGGAGAACCAGGGGCTATATCTGTTCTTAGTTCTGAATTTTTTGAATGGGGCATGTTTATTTAAGATTGAGTGGGGAAAAAAAGTATTTAGTCAGCCACCAATTGTGCAAGTTCTCCCACTTAAAAAGATGAGAGAGGCCTGTAATTTTCATCATAGGTACACGTCAACTATGACAGACAAAATGAGGAAAAAAAATCCAGAAAATCACATTGTAGGATTTTTAATGAATTTATTTGCAAATTATGGTGGAAAATAAGTATTTGGTCAATAACAAAAGTTTCTCAATACTTTGTTATATACCCTTTGTTGGCAATGACACAGGTCAAACGTTTTCTGTAAGTCTTCACAAGGTTTTCACACACTGTTGCTGGTATTTTGGCCCATTCCTCCATGCAGATCTCCTCTAGAGCAGTGATGTTTTGGGGCTGTCGCTGGGCAACACAGACTTTCAACTCCCTCCAAAGATTTTCTATGGGGTTGAGATCTGGAGACTGGCTAGGCCACTCCAGGACCTTGAAATGCTTCTTACGAAGCCACTCCTTCGTTGCCCGGGCGGTGTGTTTGGGATCATTGTCATGCTGAAAGACCCAGCCACGTTTCATCTTCACTGCCCTTGCTGATGGAAGGAGGTTTTCACTCAAAATCTCACGATACATGGCCCCATTCATTCTTTCCTTTACACGGATCAGTCGTCCTGGTCCCTTTGCATAAAAACAGCCCCAAAGCATGATGTTTCCACCCCCATGCTTCCCAGTAGGTATGGTGTTCTTTGGATGCAACTCAGCATTCTTTGTCCTCCAAACACGACGAGTTGAGTTTTTACCAAAAAGTTCTATTTTGGTTTCATCTGACCATTTAACATTCTCCCAATCCACTTCTGGATCATCCAAATGCACTCTAGCAAACTTCAGATGGGCCTGGACATGTACTGGCTTAAGCAGGGGGACACGTCTGGCACTGCAGGATTTGAGTCCCTGGCGGCGTAGTGTGTTACTGATGGTAGGCTTTGTTACTTTGGTCCCAGCTCTCTGCAGGTCATTCACTAGGTCCCCCCGTGTGGTTCTGGGATTTTTGCTCACCGTTCTTGTGATCATTTTGACCCCACGGGGTGAGATCTTGCGTGGAGCCCCAGATCGAGGGAGATTATCAGTGGTCTTGTATGTCTTCCATTTCCTAATAATTGCTCCCACAGTTGATTTCTTCAAACCAAGCTGCTTACCTATTGCAGATTCAGTCTTCCCAGCCTGGTGCAGGTCTACAATTTTGTTTCTGGTGTCCTTTGACAGCTATTTGGTCTTGGCCATAGTGGAGTTTGGAGTGTGACTGTTTGAGGTTGTGGACAGGTGTCTTTTATACTGATAACAAGTTCAAACAGGTGTCATTAATACATGTAACGAGTGGAGGACAGAGGAGCCTCTTAAAGAAGAAGTTACAGGTCTGTGAGAGCAAGAAATCTTGCTTGTTTGTAGGTGACCAAATACTTATTTTCCACCATAATTTGCAAATAAATTCATAAAAAATCCTACAATGTGATTTTCTGGAGAAAAAAAATCTCAATTTGTCTGTCATAGTTGCCGTGTACCTATGATGAAAATTACAGGCCTCTCTCATCTTTTTAAGTGGGAGAACTTGCACAATTGGTGGCTGACTAAATACTTTTTTTCCCCACTGTAAGTCCATTACTTTAACAATATATTTTCTTGCTCATTCTTTAAACCCCAAGTCATTTTTATCAGGTGTGAAATTGTAATTTCCCCTAATTGGTGTACAACTGGATAATACAGAGGATTCACCCAGATATTGCTGTACTTCCTGCCATATAGTGTTTTTAACAAAATTATTAGTAGTATTCTTCTTTAGTTTCTTAAAGGGAGCAGAGTACAAACATCCATCCAAAGTTAAGCCTTTCGTGGACAGCATTTCAGTCTGCAGCCAGGTGGTACCTTAGAAAACCAAAACATTGCAGCCCTCAGTTGTGCAGCCCAGTAATACCACTGTAGGTTTGGAAGTTGCAACCCCCCTCTGTCATAGGGCAAATAAAGAAGAGAAAGTCGAAGCCTTGGTTAAAGCCTCCAGATAAAATATTAGAGTATGTTTCTGATCCTTGGGAAAAATAAAAGTAATGGAGCCAGAGGAATTGATTGAAATAGATCAAGATATTTGGGCAGAATATTCATATTAATTATATTTATTCTACCAATAATAGATATAGGCAATGATGTCCATCTGTTAAATGGATTCTGTTACACTCTTTACTATGGGTTCATCATTTGTTGAACTCAAGGAGTACATTTCTGGTGTGATTTTAATACCAAGATAAGTACATGAAACCTTGTCCTGCATTCACAAATGGATGCTGTACAACTGGATTCAGTCTCCCTTGCTTGTTGAGGAAAAGGGTGGAAGATTTGGTTTTATTAACTTTAAACTCAGAAAACTGACTAATGTTGTTCATCAAATTGGAGAGGGAAGAGATAGATTTATTTAGATCTGTTAGGAATAAGAGGGTATCATCGGCATACAGGGCCACTCGATGTTCAAAATCTGATGCTTAATTCCACTAATTGACGGGTGAGCCCTTACTGCAATGGCAAAGGGTTCTATAGCTAAAATAAAGTGTCCTGGACTGGCCGGACATCCTTGTCTCGTGCCCTGAAAAAGCTTAAAAGGTTGTGAAATCAAGTTGTTAGTGGCAACTTCTGCAGTGGGGTCAGTATATCATATCTTAATCCATTTGCAGAAGTAGTCCCCAAACCCAAATCTCTTAAGCACTTCCAATAAATAAGACCACTCAAGTCTATCGAATGCCTTCTCTGCATCAAGTGAGGGTATGGCAGTGTCAGGGGTCCCTTTATACATGCATGTTTAGTACCCTCCTCACATTGTGAAAACCTTGACGGTTTTTCACGAAGCCATTTTGGCCTTTGTGTATATGAGATGGGAGCACTCTTTCCAATCTCCTGGCTAAGGCTGTAGCAATAATTTTGTAGTCGGAGTTCAGAAGAGAAATTGGTCTGTAACGTTCACATTTTGTTGGGGATTTATCAGGCTTCAGAATAAGAGTGATTAAAGCACTACTTAGAGAGGGGAAACAACCATGCTGAAAGGATTCAGCATACATATCCAAACCTAGAAGTTTGTCCTTAAATATCTTATAAATATCTATTGGGAGCCCATCTGGACCTGCCGCTTTACCACCCTTCATATTGGAAATAGCATCAGATATTTAAACACCATCCAATTCCTTTTCCAGATCCAAAAAATGATTAGTTAAGTTATCAGGAGATTCAGAGTTGTAAAGTGTGTTGAAGTAGGAAGCAAACGTTTAGTTTATTTCTACAGGATCCATTGATAATTGTAATTGTAAATTATGAATTTCATTAATGGCTCTGTCTGAATTGAACTTCTTAATGCACTAAGCCATTAATTTACCAGGTTTTTCACCTTGGTCATAGAAGGACTGTTTCAGCCTCATTAAGCTGTTTGCAGCGTTTGAGGTGTAAAGTTCTTCATATGGAGCTTTAAGAGCAAATCATTCCTGGTTTACTTCTAATGAGTTATCCAAAAAAGCTCCCCTCTCCAATTCTCTGATTTTACTGTCCATCTCTCTCATTTTCAGATTGAATTGATTTTATTTGAAACTGATAAAACGTATCATTAGCCACCTAATATATGCTTTGAAAGCCTCCCATCTGGTACACACTGACGTTTGATCAGTGTTCAATGTAAAATAGAAATCTATATGCACTACAGCATAATGTAATAAGTCTGGGTCCTGTAACCATCTGGGATGCAAGCGCCATCTAGAGGATCCTTTGACTACTTTTGTATCCCTATAGAAAAATGACACAGTGGAATGGTCCCTCAGAACAATACTATCACATACACTTCCTGCTACATTTGGAAGCAATGAGCAAAAAAACAAAAATGAGTCTATACGAGAACATGATTTAAATGTCCACGAGTAACATGAATACTGTCTTTTACTCGGGTTCTGAGTCCTCCATGGATCACATAGATTTGAATCCTTAATGAAATGCTGTAGTTTCTTTCTACACTGCGAGTGGGAAGTGTCTAAACCTGAAGAGTGATCTAGATGAGGATCAAGAGTGCAATTAAAATCCCCTGCAAGTTCTCCCAGTTAAAAAGATGAGAGAGGCCTGTAATTTTCATCATAGGTACACGTCAACTATGACAGACAAAATGAGATTTTTTTCCCCAGAAAATCACATTGTAGGATTTTTCATGAATTTATTTGCAAATTATGGTGGAAAATAAGTATTTGGTCAATAACAAAAGTTTCTCAATACTTTGTTATATACCCTTTGTTGGCAATGACACAGGTCAAACATTTTCTGTAAGTCTTCACAAGGTTTTCACACACTGTTGCTGGTATTTTGGCCCATTCCTCCATGCAGATCTCCTCTAGAGCAGTGATGTTTTGGGGCTGTCGCTGGGCAACACAGACTTTCAACTCCCTCCAAAGATTTTCTATGGGGTTGAGATCTGGAGACTGGCTAGGCCATTGTCACTGGCTAGGGATCATTGTCATGCTGAAAGACACAGCCACGTTTCATCTTCAATGCCCTTGCTGATGGAAGGAGGTTTTCACTCAAAATCTCACGATACATGGCCCCATTCATTCTTTCCTTTACACGGATCAGTCGTCCTGGTCCCTTTGCAGAAAAACAGCCCCAAAGCATGATGTTTCCACCCCCATGCTTCACAGTAGGTATGGTGTTCTTTGGATGCAACTCAGCATTCTTTGTCCTCCAAACACGACGAGTTGAGTTTTTACCAAAAAGTTCTATTTTGGTTTCATCTGACCATATGACATTCTCCCAATCCTCTTCTGGATCATCCAAATGCACTCAAGCAAACTTCAGACGGGCCTGGACATGTACTGGCTTAAGCAGGGGGACACGTCTGGCACTGCAGGATTTGAGTCCCTGGCGGCGTAGTGTGTTACTGATGGTAGGCTTTGTTACTTTGGTCCCAGCTCTCTGCATGTCATTCACTAGGTCCCCATGTGTGGTTCTGGGATTTTTGCTCACCGTTCTTGTGATCATTTTGACCCCACGGGGTGAGAACTTGCGTGGAGCCCCAGATCGAGGGAGATTATCAGTGGTCTTGTATGTCTTCCATTTCCTAATAATTGCTCCCACAGTTGATTTCTTCAAACCAAGCTGCTTACCTATTGCAGATTCAATCTTCCCAGCCTGGTGCAGGTCTACAATTTTGTTTCTGGTGTCCTTTGACAGCTCTTTGGTCTTGGTCATAGTGGAGTTTGGAGTGTGACTGTTTGATTTTGTGGACAGGTGTCTTTTATACTGATAACAAGTTCAAACAGGTGCCATTAATACAGGTAACGAGTGGAGGACAGAGGAGCCTCTTAAAGAAGAAGTTACAGGTCTGTGAGAGCCAGAAATCTTGCTTGTTTGTAGGTGACCAAATACTTATTTTCCACCATAATTTGCAAATAAATTCATTAAAAATCCTACAATTTGATTTTCTGGATAATTTTTTCTCAATTTGTCTGTCATAGTTGACGTGTACCTATGATGAAAATTACAGGCCTCTCTCATCTTTTTAAGTGGGAGAACTTGCACAATTGGTGGCTGACTAAATACTTTTTTTCCCCACTGTATATTAACCATATTCATATGCTCATTTAAAAGAGTTCTCTGTATCAAAATGTATCAACCAGCTGTATCAGTTATAATATTTTCCACTTGAAATGGAACAGATTTTTTAATTAAAACCATAATACCAGGAGAAAGAGAGGAGAAACAGGATGCCATCTCTTGCCCTTGCCATCTCCTGCATACTTTAATTAGCTCATCCTTCAACAAGTGAGTTTCTTGTAGGAACACAATAGATTAATTAAGTTGTTTAAGCCTAGTAATATCCTGTTTAAGCTTGGATAGTTTACCAACTCCATGGACATTCCACAAAGTACATTTCAGTTTTGCATTTGAAGTCATATAACCAAAGATGAAAACATTGAATAAGCTATAGTATAAACGCATATCTAAAATGTGTTTAGTAACAAGGACCGCATGAGTATTTTGTAGCAGAAAAAATATGTAAATATCTCTTGAAACAAACAAACATAAATCTATCCTAACAGTAAAACACTGAACCCCATTCCCCTGTCTCCCTAACCGAGACACCCAAAGCTTCTCCCTAATCGTAAAGTTGACAACTGATCCAGTAAAAGGAGCAGTCTAATCTAAGCGACGCTAAACAAAGCAAAGTGTCTCCTGCCTTCTCTCGACTATTACTCCTCAGGAACCAAACAAAAGGCACACCTAGCAACATGCTATGTGACATGCTTAAGTGATAATGCCCGAGAAGCCGGTGTTTGGAGAATATATTGGCATGGGTGTTGTTAGGCCCGAGACGTAGTCGAGTGCCGGCAAACCGTACCAATATATCCTCCAAACACTGGCTTCTAAGGCATTATCACTTTTATACAACGGGTTACCAACATATTCAAATAATGATTGACATATTTTAATAAAATTTTTTATTTTGATACATTTATTCATACTATTTCATCCTTCCATAATATATAGTTCCGACACAAATCTAGGGTTGCTACCCAAGCCGGCTGGTCGTTCGTTCTATCGGTTCGGTTGCCAGAGACGCGACCCAGTCATTCTGTCTTTTTGTTCTGTTCTAAATGTTCTATTGCCTAAATGGCTGGCAACATTCTTATCCCTTGCTTGCTAGCTAGCTAGCCAACTACGGGTACTTTACAGTCATGTCAAAAAGCAGCCAGAATAACAGTAAAGTAGCTGCATTCGCATTTGTTTAAGCTGTTTTCTAGTGACATTTATTTGAAAACATCCATAACAATGAGCTAATGATTTCACCTGGCATAGAAAATGTACTCACTTGTCAGGACACTGTTGTTCAGAGGAGTTAGCCAACAACACAGCTAACACAATCACTTCAAACTGAAGCTGGAAAGACTGCAAACTAGCTGCACTTTGTTTAGTTTGAACTTTTTTCAATTGACAATTTGTATATATCCATAAAAACGATCCCAGCTGATTCATGATTTCGACTGGCTGAGAAATGCTGCCTGCCTGCCTGTCTGTCTGTCTGGTCCCAACTCCCGACAAGTTCATTACTATGGGACAGCCCGAGATCACATTACATTTACATTTTTACATTTACGTCACATAGCGAGAATAGGAGAGGGCCTAGAACTGAGCCCTGGGGGACACCAGTGGTGAGAGCACGTGGTGTGGAGACAGCTTCTCGCCACGCCACTTGGTAGGAGCGACCGGTCAGGTAGGACGCAATCCAAGAGTGAGCCGCGCCGGAGATGCCAAGCTCGGAGAGGGTGGAGAGGAGGATCTGATGGTTCACAGTATCAAACGCAGCAGACAGGTCTAGAAGGACAAGAGCAGAGGAGAGAGAGTTAGCTTTAGCAGTGCGGAGAGCCTCCGTGACACAGAGAAGAGCAGTCTCAGTTGAATGACCAGTCTTGAAACCTGACTGGTTTGGATCAAGAAGGTCATTCTGAGAGAGATAGCAAGAGAGTTGGCTAAAGACGGCACGCTCAAGAGTTTTGGAGAGAAAAGAAAGAAGGGATACTGGTCTTTAGTTGTTGACATCAGAGGGATCGAGTGCTGTTCTTTTGAGAAGGGGTGCAATTCTCGCTCTCTTGAAGACGGAAGGGACATAGCCAGCGGTCAAGGATGAGTTGATGAGCGAGGTGAGGTAAGGGAGAAGGTCACCGGAGATGGTCTTGAGAAGAGAGGAGGGGATAGGGTCAAGCGGGCAGGTTGTTGGGCGGCCGGCCGTCACAAGTCGCAAGATTTTATCTGGAGAGAGAGGGGAGAAAGAAGTCAAAGCATAGGGTAGGGCAGTGTGAGCAGGACCAGCAGTATCATTTGACTTAACAAACGAGGATCGGATGTCGTCAACCTTCTTTTCAAAATGGTTGACGAAGTCATCCACAGAGAGGGAGGAGGGGGGAGGGGGAGGAGGATTCAGCAGGGAGGAGAAGGTGGCAAAGAACTTCCTAGGGTTAGAGGCAGATGCTTGGAATTTAGAGTGGTAGAAAGTGGCTTTAGCAGCAGAAACAGATGAAGAAAATGTAGAGAGGAGGGAGTGAAAAGATGCCAGGTCCGCACGGAGTCTAGTTGTCCTCCATTTCCGCTCGGCTGCCCGGAGCCCTGTCCTGTGAGCTCGCAATGAGTCATCAAGCCACGGAGCTGGAGGGGAGGACCGAGCCGGCCGGGAGGATAGGGGACATAGAGAGTCAAAGGATGCAGAAAGGGAGGAGTGGAGGTTTGAGGAGGCAGAATCAGGAGATTGGAGGGAGAAGGATTGAGCAGAGGGAAGAGATGATAGGATGGATGAGGAGAGAGTAGCGGGAGAGAGAGAGCGAAGGTTGCGACGGCGCATTACCATCTGAGTAGGGGCAGAGTGAGTAGTGTTGGAGGAGAGCGAGAGAGAAAAGGATACAAAGTAGTGGTCGGAGACATGGAGGGGAGTTGCAGTGAGATTAGTAGAATAACAGCATCTATTAAAGAAGAGGTCAAGCGTATTGCCTGCCTTGTGAGTAGGGGGGGACGGTGAGAGGGTGAGGTCAAAAGAGGAGAGGAGTGGAAAGAAGGAGGCAGAGAGAAATGAGTCAAAGGTAGACGTAAGGAGGTTGAAGTCCCCCAGAACTGTGAGGGGTGAGCCATCCTCAGGAAATGAACTTATCAAGGCATTGAAACAATGTTGCAAATGTCAGCAAGGTTTATACAATTCTCAGCTATTGAAAACGAAATGTTAGTTAAAAAGAATTGTGAGATAATGTCTAGATGCTATTTATAGTGGAGATGAAGTTCATAAATTGCTTGGCTGGACTGAATGAGACACTGGATTGCCAGTCAGATGGAACTGAGTAAATAAGCATTTTAACGTCATAGATTTAACCGGCGGTAATTTATGGAATAGACACCGGCTGGAATGCGGTTTTAACCAATCAGCATTCAGGATTAGACCCACCCATTGTATAATAAAGAATAACTCCACCTAAAACAGTAACATTAGTTGGTGAAGCATGAGACTAACGTTAACGTTACAGTATGGACAGTACAATATAGTTGTATATGATCATCCGCAACACAGGGTCTGTAGTAGCTACCAAGTCAAAACAAAGGCCCTTTACCCACATGAATGTCCGGCATGCATGTGAGTGTCAATCATTTTAGTCCAACGATATGATTAAGACTTTTAAGGCTTTATTTAAAATAGTCTCGATGCTTCTCGTGATGCAGAATGAACGGATAAGGTCCCTCAGTGTTATGGCTGGCTCACTGGCTAAATAAGTGAGGTATCGTTAGCCATTTCGAGTCTGTTGACATGGAGTTAAACATCTTCACCGGCATTTTACAGAGTCTCACGTCATCCAATGGAAGAGAATGATCAACATAACAAAAATAAACTTAAACTTGATGTCCAAAGATTAATGGACAGCTATCTCGCCTGTCATACGGAAGAAACTTGGCTAACTAATGAGCACAAACAGGCTACAAGTAATATAAGGACATTTTGAGTGGGCTAGCTCGCCATGCTATTCATTTAAATGTTATGCTAGCTAGCTGCCAACAAATTGGCTAATGTAAGTTAGCTAGCTTGTAAACAGTCACATAATCCAAGGTAGTTTAATTCGCCGTAGTACAGGGTGGTGATAAACTTCACAGCGGCAACACGACTAGAAAAAAGACACGGATGAATGCCTAGGATTGAGAGGGAGATTCAAACTCGTGTGACCGTCCATTGTAAGTCAGACGTAGTTTAGCTTGGAAAGCTATTCCATAAGCAATGTTGAGGGAGGGATCTGAGCTGGCGTTTAACCCCATCGTAGCCTTTTCTTTTTTGGTGCAGGTCCGCGGATAGGTCAGAGAAGAATATGATCTCTTGGTCCCCGTACATCACTTTGCCTTTGGCCCTGGTTTTCCGCATCAGTCGGACTTAAAAATTGAGAAACTTCATGATAAGGACTTGGGCCTTTAGGAGCTGGAAGCTGATGGGCTCTTTCAATGCGCAGGGGATCTGGAAAGATGTCCGGCCCCAATGCCTCAGCACTATTTTCCACTTTTTCGGGTAGATTAACCCGTTTCAAATTTAACCTCCTGTGGGGGTTCTCGAGCGAGCTTTTCCAAATTTTCAGTCGTTGTTTTGACAGTATCTTCCACCGTGCTAATGTGTTCCTCTGCTTCGTCAAAGCGCATGGAGTTGAAGGTCACGTTTAACCTTAATAATCCCTGTTACGACACTTTCGAGTTTGTTGGAAGTCCGCCCTCATGGAAGAGATTGATTCCAAGACCCCTTTGCGCTGGTTCTGGTTTAGGTCGTCGACATTATTGGTTGCCATGTCAGACTCGTGGTGTGAGGGGCTAACTGTATTAGTAGAGCTAGCTGAATTAGCAGGGCTAACTGGCCTAGCCTGAACTATGTTGTCGATGCTAGTTGTTCTTCTTGTTTTAGAAGGACTATGGTTGAGTCGATTCATAATGGTTATAGATATGCCTGAAATTGTCCCAAAAAAATTGCTGTTCGTGTTACAAGGATTTAAAATAAGAGATTAAAATAATTTATCCGAAATTGGCAGGAGAGCACCAAATACACATCTGCTCAGTTCAACACCATAATCCCTTATTTTCTGAGAAATGTAGTTAGGAGTTTGTCTTGATTTATTTGATGAATGTTAATAGATGTCTTGTGCTGACAAGTATTGGCAATGGTGTCAAATTTACACTCAATGGCCAGGTTATTAGGTACCCCGTTTACGAAAATATTTTGCTCCTACATACAGTGAGTCACGTGGCCGTGGCTTGCTATATAAAGCAGGCAGACAGGCATCGAAGAATTCAGTTACTGTTCGATTTAACATGAGCGAAACAAGTTACCTAAGCGATTTTGAGCGTGATATTATCGTTGGTGCCAGGTACGCCGGTTCCAGTAGCTCAGAAAATGGCTGTCCTCCTGGGCTTTTCACGCACAACAGTGTCTAGAGTTTACCGAGAATGGTGCGACAAACAAAAAACATCCAGTAAGGAAGGGGCAGTCCTGTGGGCTAAAACAGCTAGTTTATGAGAGGTTGAAGGAGAATGGCAAGAATTGTGCAAGCTAACAGGCGGTCCACAAACAGGCAAATATCGGTACAGTACGACAGTGGTGTGCAGAACGGCATCTCGGAATGCACAACTTGTCGGTCCTTGTCACGTATTAACTATTGCAGCAGACAACCACACCGGGTTCCACTCCTATCAGCTAAAAACAAGAAGAAGCAACTCCAGTGGGCACGCGATCACAAACACTGGGCAATTGAAGAGTGGAAAAACATTGCCTGGTCTGACGAATCCCAGTTCCTGTTGTGTCATGCTGATGTCAGAGTCAGGATCTGGCATAAGCAGGATGAGTCCATGGCCCCATCCTGCCTGGTGTCAACAGTACAGGCTGGTGGCAGTGGGGTAATGGTGTGGGGAACAGGCTAGGTCCCTTGAGACCAATTGATCAACTTTTCCATGTCCCAAAGAATTCAGGCTGTTCTGGAGGCAAAGGTGGCTCCGACCCAGTACTACTGTACCTAATAAACTGACCACTGAGTGTATATTGTCATTAGTTGTTATAGTGTAACTCTCTTATAGTTCATATTATTGGCCAGAGAGAATGACCATATTTCTCTAACCAAGCATGAACAAACACTGAATAATATATGTATTTTATATAGTTGTAAAACTATGACACATTTTATCTACGGCAAAAGTTTACTTTATGTGTACCGTGGTATTCAACCTGTTCGGATGTTTTATTCAACGCCGGTGTTTAATCAATCAGTAACTAAAGCCCAATGTAAGAGATATAGACCTTCTAATGAGCACAAACAGGCTACAAGTAATATAAGGACATTTTGAGTGGGCTAGCTCGCCATGCTATTCACTTAAATGTTATGCTAGCTAGCTGCCAACAAATTGGCTAATGTAAGTTAGCTAGCTTGTAAACAGTCACATAATCCAAGGTAGTTTAATTCGCCGTAGTCCAGGGTGGTGATAAACTTCACAGCGGCAACACGACTAGAAAAAAGACACGGATGAATGCCTAGGATTGAGAGGGAGATTCAAACTCGTGTGACCGTCCATTGTAAGTCAGACGTAGTTTAGCTTGGAAAGCTATTCCATAAGCAATGTTGAGGGAGGGATCTGAGCTGGCGTTTAACCCCATCGTAGCCTTTTCTTTTTTGGTGCAGGTCCGCGGATAGGTCAGAGAAGAATATGATCTCTTGGTCCCCGTACATCACTTTGCCTTTGGCCCTGGTTTTCCGCATTAGTCGGACTTAAAAATTGAGAAACTTCATGATAAGGACTTGGGCCTTTAGGAGCTGGAAGCTGATGGGCTCTTTCAATGCGCAGGGGATCTGGAAAGATGTCCGGCCCCAATGACTCATCACTATTTTCCACTTTTTCGGGTAGATTAACCCGTTTCAAATTTAACCTCCTGTGGGGGTTCTCGAGCGAGCTTTTCCAAATTTTCAGTCGTTGTTTTGACAGTATCTTCCACCGTGCTAATGTGTTCCTCTGCTTCGTCAAAGCGCATGGAGTTGAAGGTCACGTTTAACCTTAATAATCCCTGTTACGACACTTTCGAGTTTGTTGGAAGTCCGCCCTCATGGAAGAGATTGATTCCAAGACCCCTTTGCGCTGGTTCTGGTTTAGGTCGTCGACATTATTGGTTGCCATGTCAGACTCGTGGTGTGAGGGGCTAACTGTATTAGTAGAGCTAGCTGAATTAGCAGGGCTAACTGGCCTAGCCTGAACTATGTTGTCGATGCTAGTTGTTCTTCTTGTTTTAGAAGGACTATGGTTGAGTCAATTCATAATGGTTATAGATATGCCTGAAATTGTCCCAAAAAAATTGCTGTTCGTGTTACAAGGATTTAAAATAAGAGATTAAAATAATTTATCCGAAATTGGCAGGAGAGCACCAAATACACATCTGCTCAGTTCAACACCATAATCCCTTATTTTCTGAGAAATGTAGTTAGGAGTTTGTCTTGATTTATTTGATGAATGTTAATAGATGTCTTGTGCTGACAAGTATTGGCAATGGTGTCAAATTTACACTCAATGGCCAGGTTATTAGGTACCCCGTTTACGAAAATATTTTGCTCCTACATACAGTGAGTCACGTGGCCGTGGCTTGCTATATAAAGCAGGCAGACAGGCATCGAAGAATTCAGTTACTGTTCGATTTAACATGAGCGAAACAAGTTACCTAAGCGATTTTGAGCGTGATATTATCGTTGGTGCCAGGTACGCCGGTTCCAGTAGCTCAGAAAATGGCTGTCCTCCTGGGCTTTTCACGCACAACAGTGTCTAGAGTTTACCGAGAATGGTGCGACAAACAAAAAACATCCAGTAAGGAAGGGGCAGTCCTGTGGGCTAAAACAGCTAGTTTATGAGAGGTTGAAGGAGAATGGCAAGAATTGTGCAAGCTAACAGGCGGTCCACAAACAGGCAAATATCGGTACAGTACGACAGTGGTGTGCAGAACGGCATCTCGGAATGCACAACTTGTCGGTCCTTGTCACGTATTGACTATTGCAGCAGACAACCACACCGGGTTCCACTCCTATCAGCTAAAAACAAGAAGAAGCAACTCCAGTGGGCACGCGATCACAAACACTGGGCAATTGAAGAGTGGAAAAACATTGCCTGGTCTGACGAATCCCAGTTCCTGTTGTGTCATGCTGATGTCAGAGTCAGGATCTGGCATTAGCAGGATGAGTCCATGGCCCCATCCTGCCTGGTGTCAACAGTACAGGCTGGTGGCAGTGGGGTAATGGTGTGGGGAACACGCTAGGTCCCTTGAGACCAATTGATCAACTTTTCCATGTCCCAAAGAATTCAGGCTGTTCTGGAGGCAAAGGTGGCTCCGACCCAGTACTAGTGTACCTAATAAACTGACCACTGAGTGTATATTGTCATTAGTTGTTATAGTGTAACTCTCTTATAGTTCATATTATTGGCCAGAGAGAATGACCATATTTCTCTAACCAAGCATGAACAAACACTGAATAATATATGTATTTTATATAGTTGTAAAACTATGACACATTTTCTCTACGGCAAACGTTTACTTTATGTGTACCGTGGTATTCAACCTGTTCGGATGTTTTATTCAACCCCGGTGTTTAATCAATCAGTAACTAAAGCCCAATGTAAGAGATATAGACCTTCTAAAACGGTGCTGACACCTCCTCTTAGAGACTCGCCCCTCCTGAGAGGCAACGTTTTAGCTTTCAATAGAATAGGTCTCTGCTCTGCTGCAGAGCTGGTTATACAGCAAACACCAGAAAAAGATTGAGCGAGGGACCTCAGGTGTATTTGGAGGTATTGTTAATAGGATCGGAAGCAGCTGGGGTGGGGAAATGTCACTCTGCTCCACCTTATAAATTGTGTGTCACATTGTAATCCATTGTAATACATGATAGCCACGTGCCCCTGTCCCTGTAGCAGATGGGTATCCATTCCGTTCTGCGCCTTGAAATAATAATAAACTATTTCCTAAAGCATTGGCATCACCTTATGTATACAATACACAATGTTTTCATTCCTCCATCTCACATTTTGTTTTTCTTTCTTGCCCAAAATATTTGTCGAAAGGAGTCAGGGGTTTATTTTGGCCAGGGACATGCCCATATATCCCTGTTCTGACACCCTACTACATCTGCAACAGCAAATCATATTTACTACACTGCATGTCACTAACAATGAGCTATAGGGTGAAAGAAGTATATTTTATTATGATATTGCATTATACTTAGTGATAGTTACTGTACATCTACTCATTCCTGCTTTCTGTAATCACTATACTAGGAATAGTTTTAAGGAATATATACAATTTTCCCTTATGCATTCAATTCTAGATTTATTCAATTTCATTCATATTCAAATGGGGTTCCATATCTTTTTTATTTACATAGGCATATTTGCAGTCACCTATTTTCGACCTGCAAATGTTATCTATAATGTATAATCTCACAGAGCTACATTTCATTTCCATAAGGCTTACACTGACTTAACACATCTAATACCGTACATTATTATTTCAACAATGTGGTTTGTGATTCTTGGCTACTGCAAAAGCAATCAGAGTAAATACCGGAGCAGATTCATCCCAGATCTACCCATCATCAAGTGTATGTAGGGAAGATTGTTCCTCATCACCTGAACCGGTCTCCTGTATGTTACATCTTTTACAATCAGTTATTTGACTGGGCGATAGTCATATGAATGATGGGATTCGGTCACTCGTAAGGAAAGGGGCTTTTGAGCTGTGTGAGAAGTATTTTAAGGATGGACCTGGTCAGTATGCTCAGATAGGAAGAAGCAAAATGAGAGGGCTCACTCTCGCCAAAATCTGCCCAGAAGAAGCCCAATTCGTTTCTATGGGCTTAATATGTAGACCGAAGCTTGTCACCTGCCTTCCTGCCTTTGGTACAACGACTCCCATTGTTAGGGCGGAGATATGCATTTCTCGTCATTACACAGATCTCTGCTATGCTTTTGATTAGTTTAAAACATTTCTTCTTCTTGGGTTTCTGTCATACATTTTTGTCCTGAAGTGACCTTTTACATAAAGTAACCTAGTTCGTTTTTTTAACAGATGCATTTTGGTCTGTCAAAATGGCCACAATGGCTGTCTTAAGATCCAATCTATACACTGTGAAAGTGAATGCGCCATTTGTTCACCTCACATCACTTTTCCCCTTGGAGACCTGTGATTGCTGTTCGAGAAAAAAACGATAATTCATTTAACTGTTCTGTTTTTTCATTGTCTCCAGAGCATCCGCTACGTTCGTTGGTAGAGATTGACCAGTCGCTTGTGTAGCCTATTGAAAACCTTATTTAGGAAATAGAAGTTAGTTAGCGGTTAGGCGCACGACACAGGTAGGCTGGTTCTATAACACTTCTCTGTGTTGTCTTCCTCACAGAGATCCGCGAGGCGTTCAAGGTATTTGACCGTGATGGGAATGGCTTCATCTCTAAGCAAGAGCTGGGCATGGCCATGAGGTCCCTGGGGTACATGCCCAACGAGGTGGAGCTGGAGGTCATCATACAGAGACTGGACATGGACGGTGAGATACACACACACACACACACACACACACACACACACACACACACACACACACACACACACACACACGCATACACTGACGTACCCACGTACACGGACACACACACAGGCACGCACACAGGCATGCACACAGGCACGCATACACACATTCACGACACACACGGGCGTTCACACCCACACACACACACACACACACACACACACACACACACACTAACAGGTGTCATCAAATTCCTGTCATCAACAGGTGATGGTCAGGTGGATTTCGAAGAGTTTGTCACTCTCCTTGGACCCAAGTTGACAGCAGCCGGAATGCCAGACAAGTTCCACGGAACCGACTTTGACTCTGTGTTCTGGAAGGTAAGTAATCATTAGCTGCTTCCTTCTTGCTTATTACCACTGACAAGCTGCAAAGGCTTCTGGGTGATCAGGATGCTGTACTGTAGCTGTCATCTATCGCACCACTTATCTATCTATAAAAATTCAGTGGCGGGTTAATAGGGCAGTGCCACCTCGTGAGGCGTTGGAAGTCTTAGACTGTGTTTCAAACACATAAAAGACACACCCTCCTCCACTTACCTTCACCTTATGCCCTTGGGGGAATCCACGCGGCCATCTTTGTCGTCGGTCCAAATGATCAGCCAAGCAAGGGAAGTTGGCAACGTAAGCCCCTCAGCCCTCGTTTTTGATCGAGTTTGCGAGTGTACAATTATGTTCACTCCGGGGCCTGAAACGCCCCATAATTCAATTCGTGATGTAAGTAAGTTAGAAATTGTGCTACTAATGCACATGACAGCTCAAACACATATCATAAAAGTAATGTTGTTGTTGTTTGGTTAGCTTTTGGAAACGTTAGCTTGCGCATACAACTTTCCCTGACATCACACTTATACATTGTCATTTTCGATTTATCGGATATAGTCTGATGGCTAACATTCGATGTCTGCGGATGCGTTGTCTTCTAGCCAAGATATGAAATGCAATCATAATTGACTGTAGCGCATGATGACTGAAAACACAACCGTGGGATGGACGAGTGACAAATATACGGGCAAGAGCGGTCCATTTAAAATGCATTATTTATTCCCTCGCCCCTTGCCCTGCAAGTGTCAACTTGTCAGACGTCATGATACGTCATCAGAAGTGTCCACTTAATTTGAGGGCTGAGGGGAGAGGGTGTCTTTTAAGTGTTTGGAATGCAGCCTTAGTATTTACTTAGTATATAAATTACTTATTATTCTTCTTGTCAGAACTGCGTCCTTCCTTCCTGACTTTCAACAACCATCCACACCCCTTTTATACACTAGTCTTATGATCGAATTAAGTAAAATCCATTTAAATTAAATCAGGTGTTTACTATGTGACAGTTTCTCAGATAATTACCCTCCCATATTGACAGTAAAAGGAGTTAACAAGAATTTAGAGAGTGATTCAGTCAGACTTGTGTTAGCAATATCTATGCAGTGTCTTTGTATAAAATCTAGAACAAAACTCAGGTCTAATTGTTTTTTTAAACACATATCAAATTTACACTTTAAAAAGTTAAGCTTCCTCGAGTATCCTTTAGGGGTTCTTCAAATTGAAACTGTGGGGGAACCCCTATAAGTTTTTCTAAGAACCCTTGAAAAAGGTTATTCGAAGAACCCCTTTAATGGTTCCTCTAATAACCTTTTGGGGTTAATTTTCTTAACTCCCTGTTAAAAACACATTTTAATAATAATAACAACATTGACAACATTGATTTAAATAGTTGTTTATTTAGTGGCACCACAAATGTGAATGAATATTTACAAAATAATTTACCAAACAAAACAAATTACAAAATCGCAACATTTCTGCAGACATGTCAGACCATAATAAATAATACATTTACTTTGTATAGTGCTTTTCATTTACATAAAAATAAATAAAAAAGAATGATGTACAATAAAAACATACATTAAAAATGAATCATAGGTAAACTAACAATATTGTAGATTTGATGCTAAATACAGATTGCATTTTGCTGCTTTAGTGTGTGTGTCCAACAGCCACTTGCCCAACAACCACTTAGTTATGTTAGGAAGTTTGCCATCCTTATGACCGGCCCTGGTAACTTCACCCCAACTTCTCTTATCCCCAGAAAACAGTAACTTAAGAACATATGTTTTTCTGAAATTTTTGGGAAATTTCACCCGAAAAAAATAATAAATACAGCTCTGGCAGAGCCCCAAGTCCCATGGGGACGTCCTCTAGGGCGTGGATGTTCTCCCCATCAGAGGCCAGCGTGATTTCACTCTCATGGTGAAATGGATTTCTGCCGATGTGCAGTAAAGGAGTGGGGAGCGGTGACATCTGTGTCAACAAAAGGAAGAAAAGATTAATACACATACAATTAACATAATAAATGTTCAGTTGAATTTTTATATAAGAATGCACACTTATGTTTATGAAGAAACAGATGATTTGTGCATAGGCATACCTTGTCACGGACATAAAGGCCACTCGGGTGAAGAGGTCGGGCAAGAGCAGGATCGCTGCTGTGGTCTCCAGTCCAAGGAAAGTAAAGCAATGATCTTACTACACTTGCTAATTTTATTTCAAAATACATATTTTTAATGTACTATGTGTTGACTACATTAGAGAAAGGAAATAATAAGATCAAATACCCCTGTGTGCCTCTTCTGTATTGTCCTTCAGGGACTGTCGAAACAGCAGGATGATGTCCTCACCCCTCGCCTCTCTACCTCTGCTAGCATTTTGCCACTAGCCTTGCGGAGTCCTTGAATGATCTTTTTGTCTATATCCATTCCATGGACTTGATACATTTCTGAGAAGATCTGAAAATATTATTAGCACACATTGTATTTCTGTAGGTTTAACTTAATTCACAGACTTAAAAAATGGAAAATGTGTGACCTAACTCACAATGCTGCAGTGACGCAGTGCAGGAAACTCATTAAGGATCTCTTTGGTGTGGTGGGTGCCGATAAAATGGTCTCTCTCCACCTGGTTCCTCTTCATTTTGTCCTGCAGGAGGCTAAGGTCAGGATGGTTTCTTTTGCATTCCTCCTTCATTCTTTCGATTTGCTTTGTCACACTGAAAGTGTCCTCTGCACTCCGCATCAATGCCTAGTAAAGTTTAGTACAATACCAGTCAATTTCGTCAGAATAAGAAAAGTGAGAGTTTGTTTCAAATTCATGATCCAATGAGCATATGTTGACAATTATACGACTGTTATTTACTTGGTTCAAAAGTGGTGTAGCAGACACGCCCCCAAGTAGCTCCACATCATGCACATTATAGTCACCTATGACAGAAACACACATATGCACAGGTAAAGCTCTGAATGTTCCCACTTCATTGGATAGTCACATATATTGTATGGTCCATATATACTCAAATTATACTCACAAACTATTAACTGCAACTTTGTTGACAAGCAAACACTTGCTGGAACTAAGTTTAGGTTTAGGGGTAGGGGTAAGGTTAGCCACAAAACTTAACTGTCTTTAATGCTGGGCCTGCATTCCCATCAGAACTCCTTTTCTGTGTGAACTTAGCTCTGATGATTGCAACCTCTGTTTTGCAGACAAGAGGTTGTCTTTCTTTTTTAAATATTTTTTTTTTATCATCCCATGCCATGATTCCTTAGTAAAGGAGAATGGAGATGTAGTTATTAGTAATGAACACACGTTATTGTGAAATGTGTAAAAAAATAAAGTAAAAATATCCTTGTCCTATACGGTCCCTTAGAAATGGGTAGTTGGCCACCAGTGATGTACAGACGTCGGTATATTGTCTGCTTGTAGGGTACCTTTGAAAATAGTAAATCAATGTAGTGTTCCATTACAGCATAACACATCACATGACTACACACACAAACAAACTTACATGACGTGCCAATTTAGAAACTATCAAATAAAACTTGGATGATTTGGCTCCTCCACTTGGACCAATGAGTGGGCATCTTCACTCTGTTGGTTGAGATTATACTGCGGGGAACTCAGGAAGGGTGAATATTGTGGGCCACAGTTTTGTGTTGGTTGGTGGATCGTGGTTGTTGGTTGGCGAGAGCTGAGACATTTACATTTTAGTCATTTAGCAGACGCTCTTATCCAGAGCGACTTGTTAGTGAGTGCATACATAATTTTTTATACTGGCCCCCCGTGGGAAACGAACCCACAACCCTGGCGTTGCAAACGCCATGCTCTACCAACTTCACTACCCCGGACGACGCTGGGCCAACTGTGCACCGCCCCATAGGTCTCCCGGTCGCGGCCGGCTACGACAGAGCCTGGATTCAAACCAGGATCTCTAGTGGCACTGCGATGCAGTGCCTTAGACCACTGCGCCACTCGGGAGACATAGAAGCATATACGTTTACATGTTTAGTTCTGTCGTCACAAATACAAAACAGGGTGTAGAATCTATACAGCAAGAAACAAAGTATGAATTCTTGTTATGGTATTACAAGTTCAATAGCTTTGTTGTACAAGGAACAATTATATAGAGATTATTATATCGAAAAATAGTTGCTGAATACCTCACAGTTACATACTTCTTTAAATTTCCAATTAATTTAGTCCTGTGTTGCTCAGTTGGTAGAGCAATGCACTTGCAACTCCAGGGTTGTGGGTTCGATTCCCATGGGGGACCAGTACGGGAAAAAAATAAAAATTCATTAACTGTAAGTCGCTCTGGATAAGAGCGTCTGCTAAATGACTAAAATGTATTCATGACAGGAAACAGCTGTTCGATCATCCTGTTGTTCAAGCCCATGAGTGTCTCACCATTGATGAGGTGGTCTGTTGAAAAAGTTTTATTAGATATGAGATTAATAGCAGTAGTTGTGTTACAGGATTATATATTGCATTGGAGTCAAGACTGGAGCCAAGTCTACAGACCAAGACCCATCCTCTTAAAACCAAGATATCAAACGCTGTTTAAATGCTGAAACACAAGACGCAAGACTCCATCTCAATTTTAGTCAAGACAAAATCACCTGCAAATCCAATGTCGGAGAGGGATTGTGAGTCTCCCCTTGGGATCAAGGCAGCTGTCCAGACCATGGCATGCCAGTTCCTCCCCAGGCACCACGGCTGCCCACTGGAGACTGTCCTCAACCACATGGGCATGTGCATGGCTGTTGAAACAAGAGGGAGTCATGAGCTTTCCACACAAATACCAGCTGCCCAATATGCTGTATATGTGGTTTACTTTGAAGAACACTGGAATCTCCTCAGTGTGCGCCATCCCAATCACCAGACAATCGCCAATCTTGTATGACACGCTGTCTACAGTGATGCACTTCATTTTGTTGACATGGTCTGGATTCAGATCCTCTCCAAATCTAGCCTGCAGAGCACAAGTGACAGAGACTGAGAGGGCATGAATTGGGATGTCTCTCTTGTCTGCGCAGAGTGGTACTGTGCTTCCTAAGCAAGTGTTCTTTGACTGCTCCCAGCATTGTCTCATCTGGTGTCTTTTGGCCAGTGTCTTTGCAATGTTTTTGTAGTTGCAGATGACGTAAATTCTCTTGAAGTACGGATGTTTGGCTTCAAAGCGCATGCACAATAGATGGATAAGTGTTCCATATGCCATCAGCAGTCGGGGGTAATGGATCAGAAAGTGCATCTTGGGTGTTTGCTTGTTTGGGAAGACTTCTTGAAAAAGAGCACGCAATTCCATAATGTTCTCTTCCAGGTATGGTACCCAAGACCTTTTGATGGTAGGCATCATGATTATGTCCCAATGTCTCTCAGTAACAGGTACACTTCCCTGTTCCAGGAGGGGGTGTCGCAGTTCCGGAGTGACCCACTAGGTGTCATCCTCCGACAACCTTAGGCACCTCCTCACTCGCAGTCTGGACTAATCATTATCTTATTGGGGTCTACCTGTTCACCTGTGTATTTATGCCCTCACTTCCCTGTGTTCCCTTGCTCAGTTTTCTGTAAGGGTTGGTGTGAGTTGTGACCCAGGTGCGGTGCAGGATAGACAGTAGGCAGTAGGCAGAGATGGTGAAACAAGGATCTTTACTGATGGTCCCGAAACCAGGATACAAAATAACGGACTTAACAAGAAAAAGAAAGGTGGAGCAAATAAGACTTCAAAAAGCAGGCTGCCAGCCAAAATACAAAATACTAACTGTGACTGAAATAATAACTAAACAGGGAGAACACTTCTCACGTACCTGTCCATATGTCCCACGATCAGAGGCTGATTAGTACTGCTTGGCATAGTGAAACTAGCAGAGAAAACTGAGCGAGGGAACACAGGGAAGTGAGGGCATAAATACACAGGTGAACAGGTAGACACAGGTGACACCAATAGCATCATGATTAGTCCAGACTGTGAGTGAGGAGGTGCCAAAGGTTGTCGGAGGAGGACACCTGGTGGATCGCTCCGGAACTGCGACCCCCTCCTGTAACACTTCCCATGCATCACAGCTAACTATTTGGGATCCAATCATTTGGGGAAGCGATCTAAAGATGGTGAATTTCTCAGATGCACTCCCAGCCAGATGCCCATTCTTCCTCAGGACATGCTCAGATAGTGGTGGTGGTCGTCTGGATGCTCTGTCGTAGTTGCCATAGGGGAAGTTATCTCGTAATTTAGCTGTGCCACAGTGATTTGTTTTGTCTTCACAAGCTCCTGTAACATCAACCTCAGTACAGCAGGTATGATGCCCTCAAGGAAGTCATGCATCACGTCAGGGGGAAATAAATACAGTGAGGGAAAAAAGTATTTGATCCCCTGCTGATTTTGTACGTTTGCCCACTGACAAAGAAATTATCAGTCTATCATTTTAATGGTAGGTTTATTTGAACAGTGAGAGACAGAATAACAACAAACAAATCCAGAAAAATGCATGTCAAAAAGGTTATAAATTGATTTGCATTTTAATGAGGGAAATAAGTATTTGACCCCTCTGCAAAACATGACTTAGTACTTGGTGGCAAAACCCTTGTTGGCAATCACAGAGGTCAGACGTTTCTTGTAGTTGGCCACCAGGTTTGCACACATCTCAGGAGGGATTTTGTCCCACTCCTCTTTGCAGATCTTCTCCAAGTCATTAATGTTTTGAGGCTGACGTTTGGCAACTCGAACCTTCAGCTCCCTCCACAGATTTTCTATGGGATTAAGGTCTGGAGACTGGCTAGGCCACTCCAGGACCTTAATGTGCTTCTTCTTGAGCCACTCCTTTGTTGCCTTGGCTGTGTGTTTTGGGTCATTGTCATGCTGGAATACCCATCCACGACCCATTTTCAATGCCCTGGCTGAGGGAAGGAGGTTCTCACCCAAGATTTGACGGTACATGGCCCCGTTCATCGTCCCTTTGATGCGGTGAAGTTGTCCTGTCCCCTTACCAGAAAAACACAATGTTTCCACCTCCATGTTTGACGGTGGGGATGGTGTTCTTGGGGTCATAGGCAGCATTCCTCCTCCTCCAAACACGGTGAGTTGAGTTGATGCAAAAGTGCTCAATTTTGGTCTCATCTGACCACAACACTTTCACCCAGTTCTCCTCTGAATCATTCAGATGTTCATTGGCAAACTTCAGACGGGCCTGTATATATGCTTTCTTGAGCAGGGAGACCTTGCGGGCGCTGCAGGATTTCAGTCCTTCACGGCGTAGTGTGTTACCAATTGTTTTCTTGGTGACTATGGTCCCTGCTGCCTTGAGATCATTGACAAGATCCTCCCGTGTAGTTCTGGGATGATTCCTCACAGTTCTCATGATCATTGCAACTCCACGAGGTGAGATCTTGCATGGAGCCCCAGGCAGAGGGAGATTGACAGTTATTTTGTGTTTCTTCCATTTGCGAATAATCGCACCAACTGTTGTCACCTTCTCACCAAGCTGCTTGGTGACGGTCTTGTAGCCCATTCCAGCCTTGTGTAGGTCTACAATCTTGTCCCTGACATCCTTGGAGAGCTCTTTGGTCTTGGCCATGGTGGAGAGTTTGGAATCTGATTGATTGATTGCTTCTGTGGACAGGTGTCTTTTATACAGGTAACAAGATGAGATTAGGAGCACTCCCTTTAAGAGTGTGCTCCTAATCTCAGCTCATTACCTGTATAAAAGACACCTGGGAGCCAGAAATCTTTCTGATTGAGAGGGGGTCAAACCTTATTTCCCTCATTAAAATGCAAATCAATTTATAACATTTTTGACAAGCATTTTTCTGGATCTCTCACTGTTCAAATAAACCTACCATTAAAATTATAGACTGATCATTTCTTTGTCAGTGGGCAAACGTACAAAATCAGCAGGGGATCAAATACTTTTTTCACTCACTGTACATCATGGGTGAAGGTGCATATGTCATGTCAGAGATGCATCATGGACTTCTGACACCATAGACTCTTGCATTTTCTTGGTTTTCTTGGACTGCCAGCAGGTGGTAGCTGTAATATGTTAAGTTATGCATGGTGAACTCCCCCTCTGTAAACTTCGAACAGATATCGTCCTTGGTTGCTGTGCAAAAGCGACAGATCCTTCCTGAACTGAAGTTTCTTGGCAAACCAGCAACATCATGGCGGAGATTGTGGCAATGGTGGCATGAAAGACCTTGCTTTCTCCGTTGCACTCCAAAGAAACACCTTGTGTCTGATATCACCAAGCAGAGGCCTTTCTGAATTAGCTTGTGTTGTATCAGGGTGGAGAGGTAAATGTTTTGCAGCTGATATGTGTGTTTCTTGTCAAGATTGCCAATTTTGAAATACACAGCTGAAAGCTTGCGTTTTCCTTTTTTTGATCCAAGTGGATTGACAACCTCAAATTCATCTATATAAAAATGAAGCCGCATTGTTTGTTTTTCCGTGAGCAAGGGATTGCTCTTGAAAAAAAAAACATCTGTGAAATCACTCAAGATTTCATCGTTGGCAGGTTCTTCTTCTCTATTTAAGCTCGCCCAAACATCTTCATTTTGTGCCACCTTCTTCAAAAGGTCAGGTAGTGGGATGTACTGAAAACTGCCTCTGTCCTGTTCTTCACCACACAGATGTATCTCTCTCAGTCTAACCATTCCCATTTCTTCACAGCAGTATTGCTCCAGCATCCACTCTGTGTTGATGGTTCTCATGCACTCTTCAAAAACCTTTGTCTGGTTTAAAAGCTCACACAAGTCATTGTCCTCATCTACAGTGAGGGAAAAAAGTATTTGATCCCCTGCTGATTTTGTACGTTTGCACACTGACAAATAAATGATCAGTCTATAATTTTAATGTTAGGTTGATTTGAACAGTGAGAGACAGAATAACAACAAAACAATCCAGAAAAACATATAATATAATAATATATAATATGCCATTTAGCAGACGCTTTTATCCAAAGCGACTTACAGTCGTGCATACATGTTTTTTTTTTTTGTGTACATATGTCATAAATGTTATAAATTGATTTGCATTTTAATGAGGGAAATAAGTATTTGACCCCCTCTCAATCAGAAAGATTTCTGGCTCCCAGGTGTCTTTTATACAGGTAACGAGCTGAGATTAGGAGCACACTCTTAAAGGGAGCTCAGCTTGTTACCTGTATAAAAGACACCTGTCCACAGAAGCAATCAATCAATCAGATTCCAAACTCTCCACCATGGCCAAGACCAAAGAGCTCTCCAAGGATGTCAGGGACAAGATTGTAGACCTACACAAGGCTGGAATGGGCTACAAGACCATCGCCAAGCAGCTTGGTGAGAAGGTGACAACAGTTGGTGCGATTATTCGCAAATGGAAGAAACTAGGGCTGTCAAAAATAGCGCGTTAACGACGTTAATTAGTTGTTTGCTGTTAATTACGTCAATTTTTTTAACGCATTTCACGCATGCGCAGTGTGACAAATTATTCAGGTCAGGAAAGTGGTTGGGAGCTAGAGGCGAGATGGAGCAAGGTGAGCAAAGTGGGCCTATTGACGGATTCAAATATAAAAAGAATGATGATGGTACAGTTAACAAGTACAAGGTTATTTGCAAGATTTGTAAGAAGGAGTTTCAATTTCACCGGAGCTGTTCAAGCTTGAAGTACCATGTCAACGCCAAACATGCGTTTGCTGGGCCGTCAGATTCAGCAAGTGGTTTGCGCCAGACCACGCTGAATGTTTGCAGGCAATTAACAAAATCAACCTCAGATAATTTGACCAACACAATAACAAAATGGATTGCAAAGGATTGTAGACCCATTAGCATTGTAGAAGACTCAGGTTTCCTTGATGTTTTGCAAGTGGCGTCTCAAGACTCATTCTATAAGCCACCGTCAAGAGCCACAGCCAAAGACAAATATTATGGTGTGTAGTATGTTTCAGCTTGATTTAAAACACCATTATTTGGCTGTGTTAATAAACAGACATAATATGAAAATTATGTATCTGTGTCCTGTTATTTATCTTTTGGTATGCATTTCAGAAAAAAAATGGTTAGGATTCAGGTGTAATTGCAAATAGTGATTAATCATGATTAATCCACTGAAAATTCTGATTAATTTGATTAAAAATTTTAATCATTTGACAGCCCTAGAAGAAACACAAAAGAACTGTCAATCTCCCTCGGCCTGGGGCTCCAAGCAAGATCTCACCTCGTGGAGTTGCAATGATCATGAGAACGGTGAGGAATCAGCGCAGAACTACACGGGAGGATCTTGTCAATTATCTCAAGGCAGCTTGGAACATAGTCACCAAGAAAACAATTGGTAACACACTACGCCGTGAAGGACTGAAATCCTGCAGCGCCCGCAAGGTCCCCCTGCTCAAGAAAGCACATATACAGGGCCGTCTGAAGTTTGCCAATGAACATCTGAATGATTCAGAGGAGAACTGGGTGAAAGTGTTGTGGTCAGATGAGACCAAAATCGAGCTCTTTGGCATCAACTCAACTCGCCGTGTTTGGAGGAGGAGGAATGCTGCCTATGACCCCAAGAACACCATCCCCACCGTCAAACATGGAGGTGGAAACATAATGCTTTGGGGGTGTTTTTCTGCTAAGGGGACAGGACAACTTCACAGCATCAAAGGGACGATGGACGGGGCCATGTACCGTCAAATCTTGGGTGAGAACCTCCTTCCCTCAGCCTCAAGAAGAAGCACATTAAGGTCCTGGAGTGGCCTAGCCAGTCTCCAGACCTTAATCCCATAGAAAATCTGTGGAGGGAGCTGAAGGTTCGAGTTGCCAAACGTCAGCCTCCAAACCTTAATGACTTGGAGAAGATCTGCAAAGAGGAGTGGGATAAAATCCCTCCTGAGATGTGTGCAAACCTGGTGGCCAACTACAAGAAACGTTTGACCTCTGTGATTGCCAACAAGGGTTTTGCCACCAAGTACTAAGTAATGTTTTGCAGAGGGGTCAAATACTTATTTCCCTCATTAAAATGCAAATCAATTTATTACATTTTTGACATGCGTTTTTCTGGATATTTTTGTTTTGTTATTCTGTCTCTCACTGTTCAAATAAACCTACAATTAAAATTATAGACTGATCATGTCTTTGTCAGTGGGCAAACGTACAAAATCAGCAGGGGATCAAATATTTTTTTCCCTCACTGTATAAATTGATTCAGCTCCCTCCACAGATTTGTTTCTAAAATGGAATTTCAAGGCATCACTGTAATGGGACATAAATGAATCAAAAATAGAATGAAGATCCTCCACTATACTGCTCTGCACAGTCACAGGAACACAACGCTTCTCTCTGATCTTCAACATAAAAAGGCAGAGATTTCTCTTAAGGTCTCTAACCAGGTCTTCAGTTTTGAAGTCCAAGGACTCAATAACATTAGTTCCACGCGAGATCAGACATCATCGTTCACATTTTCCTCAATGTAGTCAGGCACAGGGATTACAGAACCATTAGGCCTATCTGTCAGCAAATCTTTGTGTTTTCTGTATATATGTGTCCTATATGACGCAAAGCATTTACATGTTTTCATGCAACCTCCAAGTCTACATGTTAACAGAAACCCTGGCTCACTCTGGTGATACAGACCAATGTGGCTAATCTGTTTCATGAGCAATAATGCTTGTTGCATATTGGGCAGTTATACAAAGCAGGCATTTTGACTGGTGTTGACTGGCAGGTGGACTAGCAGTTAAAGCATTCGAATCGTCCAGCCGACAAGGTGAAAAAATTTGTTGTTCTGTCCTTGAGCAAGGGAGTTATAAGATCTCCACAACAAGAGCTACCAGGTAGTTGTGTTAAAAGCGGAAGTCAAGTTTTGGTTGGACCTTGCAGGCAATTGACAGTAAAACATTGAAAAGGAGAGGTGTAGTCCTCCAACTGATTTTGCTGAAGCCACTGGCAGACATCCTCCACTGACCATCCATATACTTCAGAATTTCTGAAAAGAAACAACAGAATCAGATTTCATGCCGGAGTCCAGTTGGGCTATGCAAAGACACTACATACCCTGTCCCCACCAGGAATACCAATGAAATGACCAAAACCAACTCACCAAAGACACTGGTGTGCCATTTGAATGCCATTTGTATGCTAATAGATTTCAGTTTGTATTGACTGCTATGTAGGTTAAATGTGCACTTGAAATGCAGCTGTCCAACAACATATCCTTACCGTTATTCATTAGTATTTTATATCATTATATAAATTATTTCGATACGTATTCAGAGCCAAACATCAACCCAACTTACCTTTTTAACTGTTGTCGCATTCAAACTCCAGCAACAATGTGGGTTCCTCGATGAACCCCACCTCCTAAGAAGTTATCCTGAAGAACCTTTGGGGGCTGTTTTTCATTGCCAAGAACCATAAGGTTCTTCGAGGATCTTTGAGGATCTTAGAAGAACTCCAGTTGAACCCCTCATTTTTTAGAGTGTAGCTGTGTTCACATGCTGAGCAAAAACTTCACATCACACCATATTTTCACGTTTATTACATATTTTATTCACATGTTAACACCACCTTTTCACATGTGATAAGAAAAACATTTTTTCACCTCAATTGTGAATTGCAGTTGCAAATGTGAAATTTGCGCTTTCACATATTAAAATCGGTTATGCAGTTTCACCTGAAAAACGTTCTTATCTGAAAATTGGACATTCACATGTGGAATTGAATTTTCACATGTAAAAACAACCACATGTAAAAATCCCATTTGCAGTTTCACATGCTAGAACACTTGGTGGCTCCTTATTTATCCTGTTTAACATGTTAAAATTAACTGATTTAATCAGTTAACTCAACTTTACTTTTGTAATTTTAGTGCACACATTTTTTTATCACGTTCAAAATACACTGAAAACATCCAACATACATAATCTATACAGCTAAAAACACAATGCAATGTCAAAACAAGTTGACATTGAGGTTAAAGAAAGTGTGTTTATCAATTAACCAGATTTTGCTAACCATTACTTTGGACAAAAATCAAGACGTAAATATTTTTGTAATGCTTTTTGCATAAATAATCTTAAATTACAGCTCAAGTTGAGCAAATTCTTAATTTGCGATTAATCGTAATTAATCACAGCAAATCCTGCTGTAAGTTCAATTACATTTGATAGTCCTAGTTACGAAGATATACATGTGCAAGTGTAGCGGGCATGAGTCGGTCATGGTTGCTCATGGTCACGTGATGAGGTAGTCTCGCCTGCGACTTCAAAATTAGTGTTGGCCGTCTTGGTCTAATGGTCAAGACGTTGGCTTCTCCCATGGGTTCTAATCCCACCGGCTACAAAAGCACACATATGAAACTCATGATGTGAAATGTTGGGAGACCACACGTGTCTGAGTAATGTGAGAAATCCATGTGAATCTTCCCACGTGACATTTTTTATGTGATTTGTTCACATGTGAAAGATTCATGTGAAACATCACAGGTGTCCGAAAACCACGTGTCTGATTCTTGAAAATGTCACGTGAAAAAAAAGGTATATACACTACATGACCCAAAATATGTAGACACCTGCTTATCGAACATCTCATTCCAAAATCATAGCCATTAATATGGAGTTGGTCCCCCCTTTGCTGCTATGACAGCCCCACTTTTCTGGGAAGGCTTTCCACTAGATGTTGGAACATTGCTGCGAGGACTTGCTTCCATTCAGCCACAATAGCATTAACGAGGTCAGGCACTGATGTTGGGCGATTAGGCCTGGCTCGCAGTCGGCGTTCCAATTCATCCCAAAGGTGTTCGATGGGGTTGAGGTCAGGGCTCTGTGCAGGTCAGTCAAGTTATTCATCACCGATCTCGACAAACCATTTCTGTATGGATCTCGCTTTGTGCACGGGGGCATTGTCATGCTGAAACAGGAAAGGGCCTTCCCCAAACTGTTGCCACAAAGTTGGAAGCACAGAATCGTCTAGAATGTCATTGTACAGTATGCTGTAGCATTAAGATTTCGCTTCACTGGAACTAAGGGGCCTAGCCCGAACCATGAAAAACAGCCCCAGACCATTATTCAACCCCCACCAATCTTTACAGTTGGCACGATGCATTCGGGCAGGTAGCGTTCTCCTGGCATCCACCAAACCCAGATTCGTCCGTCGGACTGCCAGATGGTGAAGCGAAATTCATCACTCCAGAGAACGCGTTTCCACTGCTCCAGAGTCCATTAGCGGCGATCTTTACACCACTCCAGCCGACTCTTTGCATTGAACATGGTGATCTTAGGCTTGTGTGTGGCTGCTCGGCCATGGAAACCCATTTCATGAAGCTCCCGACGAACCGTTCTTGTGCTGACGTTGCTTCCAGAGGCAGTTTGGAACTCGGTAGTGAGTGTTGCAACCGAGGACAGACAATTTGTACACGCTATGCACTTCAGCACCTGGCGATCCCGTTCTGTGAGCTTGTGTGGCCTACCACTTCGCGGCTGAGCCGTTGTTGCTCCTAAATGTTTCCACTTCACAATAACAGCACTTACAGTTGACAGGGGCAGCTCTAGCAGAAATTTGACAAACTGACTTGTTAGAAAGGTGGCATCCTATGACCGTGCCACGTTGAAAGTCACTGAGCTCTTCAGTAAGGCCATTCAAATGCCAATGTTTGTCTATGGAGATTGCATGGCTGTGTGCTCGATTTTATACACCTGTCATCAACGGGTGTGGCTGAAAAAGCCGAATCCATTAATTTGAAGGGGTTTCCACATACCTTTGTATTTATAGTGTATTTTGTTCACGTGTCCAAAAACCATGTGTTTTTTCACGTTCTTTTCAAGTGTTTTTTTTTGTATGGGATGTCTATGGCAGTGTACTGTATGTTCGATTGAATTGAATCCCTGAGTCAAGACAGCCATACAGTATGCCACATGCATCAATGGGAAGTCTTGTGTTGTTATCTCTGGCTAAAAGTTCCAGGATCACTTAGCTTACCATCCCCAAATACAAAACATTGCGGTGAAAAAACTAAAATCGACCATAGAAGAGTATCTCATTGTAGTGACATCAGTTCCTGTGTGTGTGTGTGTGTCCAGACTGACATGCAGAAGCTGACGGTAGAGGAGCTGAAGAGGCTGCTGTACGACACGTTCTCCGACCACCTCACCATGAAGGATATCGAGAACATCATCATGACCGAGGAGAGCCACATAGCAAACCCAGGGGCCTGCCAGGTGGATATAGACAGTAAGGAAACTTATAGTACACACTTTGTAGTACACACTTTGTAGTACGCACATTATAGTACACACTTTTTGTACAACTTTCTCTAAAATGTTGTGCACAAATTTGTTTACATCCCTGTTAGTGAGTATTTCTCCTTTGCCAAGACAATCCATCCACCTGACAGGTGTGGCATATCAAGAAGCTGATTAAACCGCATGATCATTACACAGGTGCACCTTGTGCTGGGGACAATTAAAGGCCACTCTAAAATGTGCAGTTTTGTCACAAAACACAATGCCACAGATGTCTCAAGTTTTGAGGGAGCATGCAAAGCGGCTTATAGTAGAGAAATGGACATTCAATTCTCTGGCAACAGCTCTGGTGGACATTCCTGCAATTCTCTAAAACTTAGTTTTAGAGAATTTGGCAGTACATCCAACCGGCCTCACAACCACAGACCACGTGTAACCACACCAGCCCAGGACCTCCATATCCGGCTTCTTCACCAGAGGGATTGTCTGAGACCAACCATCCGGACAGCTAATGAAACTGAGGAGTACTTCTGTTTGTAATAAAGCTCTTTTGTGGGGGGAAAATGAAATCAGAGCTGTAATCTATGTAATTATGTATCGCACACACTGGGGTAAAACCACATTTCCAAGCAGTATTCATCCATAATAATTGTGTTCACATACTTGTACATTTGGAGATTAGATTTCTCATCTCATTAGAAATTACTATATAACTTGCCTCTGGTATCAGATATGTGCAGAGCATCAAAAGAGATTTGATTCAACAGACTCACAGGTGCATGTCTCTCCTCCTTGAAAATCCCTGACTTTCCTCCTTCTCTTGTCTCCTTTCCCTGTCATGCAGCTAGTCCAACGCAGCAAGTGAAGCAGACGTGTGTACGCAAGAGCCTGATATGTGCTTTTGCCATCGCTTTCATCATCAGCGTCATGCTTATCGCAGCCAATCAGGTGCTTCGGAGCGGCATGAAGTAGGCGGGAACAGCCATGGCCTCCTGACCCTCTGAAAGAGACTGCTGTAAGACACCTGGACAAATGACTCAGAAAAAACAGCTCAATAACAACAGACCATTAAACCACCATCAAAATGAGCTGACATAAAGGCATGGCTCTCATCCAAATGACTTCATGGGCATATTTCCCAACATGCTCCTTTATCTCCTAGCTGAATGGAACCCATTGAGACCCTAAACTACGGTGGCCTGGAGGATGACCATCATCTGTGCATGAAGTGCATGGATTTAACAAGTCGTCTCTTGAAACATTTGTAGACGTTATTATCAGTGTATATCCATATGACTGTGTACCAAACAGAGGTGTGTCATAATTTGTTTATGGTGAACCAACTGTGACCAACTTTGTTAATGAGGTTGGGGTCAAGGGGTCAGTGGAGGGAATGAACAATGGGTTTTTACATCTGTACTGTGTATCAAACAACAACAAACAAGTGAATATTTCATAATAAATGTATATTTCACAGTTCTGCATGATCAAAAGGGCTGTTTAGTAGACTACATGATCATATTGTAAAAGTAGTTTTTGGACAACTATTCTTATTGACATACTGTGGACTATTAGTTTCACTGAGCACCCCATTACAATCACAACATATCTCACAGCCATAACGATCATAACGTATCTCACTGCTAAAAAATATAATAATGTATATCACTGCCATAAGGATCATAACATATCTCACTGCCATATGGATCATAACATATCTCACTGCCATTGAAAAACCAACAACTCAGACGTGATGGGATTTGTTTTAGCATATCACTGAGAAATCATACAGTATTTGCTTGATACAGTGGGGAGAACAAGTATTTGATACACTGCCGAGTTTGCAGGTTTTCCAACTTACAAAGCATGTAGAGGTCTGTAGTTTTTATCACAGGTACACTTCAACTGTGAGAGACGGAATCTAAAACAAAAATCCAGAAAATCAAATTGTATGATTTTTAAGTAATTAATTTGCCTTTTTATTGCATGACATAAGTATTTGATACATCAGAAAAGCAGAACTTAATATTTGGTACAGAAACCTTTGTTTGCAATTACAGAGATCATACATTTCCTGTAGGTCTTGACCAGGTTTGCACACACTGCAGCAGGGATTTTGGCCTACTCCTCCATACAGACCTTCTCCAGACCCTTCAGGTTTCGGGGTTGTCGCTGGGCAATACGGACTTTCAGCTCCCTCCAAATATGTTCTATTGGGTTCAGGTCTGGAGACTGGCTAGGCTACTCCAGGACCTTGAGATGCTTCTTACGGAGCCACTCCTTAGTTGCCCTGGCTGTGTGTTTCGGGTCGTTGTCATGCTGGAAGACCCAGCCACGACCCATCTTCAATGCTCTTACTGAGGGAAGGAGGTTGTTGGCCAAGATCTCGCGATACATGGCCCCATCCATCCTCCCCTCAATACGGTGCAGTCGTCCTATCCCCTTTGCAGAAAAGCATCCCCAAAGAATGATGTTTCCACCTCCATGCTTCACGGTTGGGATGGTGTTCTTGGGGTTGTACTCATCCTACTTCTTCCTCCAAACACGGCGAGTGGAGTTTAGACCAAAAAGCTCAATTTTTGTCACATCAGACCCCATGACCTTCTCCCATTACTCCTCTGGATCATCCAGATGGTCATTGGCAAACTTCAGACGGGCCTGGACATGCGCTGGCTTGAGCAGGGGGACCTTGCGTGCGCTGCAGGATTTTAATCCATGACGGCGTAGTGTGTTACTAATGGTTTTCTTTGAGACTGTGGTCCCAGCTCTCTTCAGGTCATTGACCAGGTCCTGCCGTGTAGTTCTGGGCTGATCCCTCACCTTCCTCATGATCATTGATGCCCCACGAGGTGAGATCTTGCATGGAGCCCCAGACCGAGGGTGATTGACCGTGATCTTGAACTTCTTCCATTTTCTAATAATTGCGCCAACAGTTGTTGCCTTCTCACCAAGCTGCTTGCCTATTGTCCTGTAGCCCATCCCAGCCTTGTGCAGGTCTTCAATTGTATCCCTGATGTCCTTACACAGCTCTCTGGTCTTGGCCATTGTGGAGAGGTTGGAGTCTGTTTGATTGAGTGTGTGGACAGGTGTCTTTTATACAGGTAACAAGTTCAAACAGGTGCAGTTAATACAGGTAATGAGTGGAGAACAGGAGGGCTTCTTATAGAAAAACTAACAGGTCTGTGAGAGCCGGAATTCTTACTGGTTGGTAGGTGATCAAATACTTATGTCATGCAATAAAATGCAAATGAATTACTGAAAAATCATACAATGTGATTTTCTGGATTTTTGTTTTAGATTCCGTCTCTCACAGTTGAAGTGTACCTATGATAGAATTACAGACCTCTACATGCTTTGTAAGTAGGAAAACCTGCAAAATCGGCAGTGTATCAAATAATTGTTCTCCCCACTGTATGTGACATATATGCGTAATAACATTATAACAGAGATATCTGCTCTGTACATGGGGAATATGATGAATGTGATGGAATGTATACATTGCTATATTAAGCAATACATCACGAGTATACAACTCACACGTGATATCACCAGCTAGACAGACATTATCAATATAGTCCTTTACCCTCATCCATAGGGAAGCTCTGCTCTGGAGCATTGAAACAGGAGCAATAACCTTCAATCCACTTTCATACCTTGGTAGCTCCTTGTTGTCCTTGGGATGCAATACTCTTGCTATGGCGACTTTGAACATACCATAGCAATATAATCTATCTTGTCTTTTTTTTTTAATTAAAAAGTAATAACATTTACGCTAGATAAAAGAACCAGGAAGCATTTTCATCTTAAAGACACTTCTGAAACACCAGGTTTCTATCCTATGTCTCATTCTGGGGCTCAAACTTTGTATACTGATTATCAAATGGCCTGTGAAGCCCTGCAATAAAGCACTAATCCAGCTCTGGGCAATATTTCCACCATCGCTGTTCCAGTGCTCTTTAGGGTGTTGTGCATGATTGCCAGTGATAGCATGGCCATTGAATGACATCTGGGAATACTGAGAATCTGTATAATACACATTGTGACCAAAGCTATGAAAGACAACCATTGTGTGGAGTAAAGGGCTCTCAGAATAGAAGTAGAGAGAACAAGTTAATGGAAAAGCACAACATTGTTTAATGTAGTTGCCAAATGAAAGGGAAACTTGAATAGGTCATCAATATGTATTGTTGTTGTAACTCTAAAAATAGTCATGATGTCTTCTATTAGATTTGTTGTGAATAAAATAATAGGACAATTATAATACAATGCACTGGAGAGATGCAAAAACAAAGAACCAAAAGAAAATGCCCTTCACTAAAATACTGACATCTGTTTGGAGGCTGAGGACATTTATTTTGTAATGTAGCCTGTTGTATCTGACTATTTGCTTTTCACACGATTGACAGTACCAACATTTGGGTGTTACAATTCAGCAACCAGGTGATGGAATTATGATTCCTGTCCTGTCTAAAAACAGTCAAGAGAGACAACAATTATCTCATTTCGCTGAGCATTTTGTTAAAAGCAGCAAGGTCGCAGCAAGGTCGCAGAGGACATAATACAATTGCACATTGTCAATTCACCGTACTGTAAACAAATAGCTTTGTTTTCATTTTGCACTTTATAACATGGTGTAGATGCGCACAACGATAATACACCGTTCCATTTCAAAACATACTGTACATACGTCTTGAATAGTTACTGTATTGTAGAAACATTTTCCTTACATCATCAGAATAGATGGGAGTGGATGATAGATAACTGAGATATGAACCCACTTGATCTGTTGTTGGTACATATTGTATCAGCTTGGGTGACACTAATATGTCAGCTTGGGTGACATTAATATGTCAGCTTGGGTGACACTAATATGTCAGGTTGGGTGACACTAATATGCCAGCTTGGGTGACACTAATATGTCAGCTTGGGTGACATTAATTGGTCAGCTTGGGTGACACTTGTGTGACATTTGGCTACAATGGTTAAATATCATTACTTTTGACATATTCTAATGAGATCATGTTGCCGTTTGAAACAGAGGGTGTTGAGAATGTTGTTCCATGATCTAATACTTTGCCTTATACTCTGAGACATGAAACACTCCGAGACATGTTTATTATCAAAGCAAAGCTATACAAAAATATAGAGACCAATCAAATATTTATTTTCTTTTTACAGATTAAACAAAACATATTGTATTTAACATGTTGATAGTTTACTGAATGTTATAGTTCTATTAATTGTACTTTGATACTTTATGTCTGAAAAACAATGTTATATTATCCACTCGCTCTGACATATGTTCATTGATCACACCATATGTACCTGTCTGTCTGTGGAATGGTATTTCACATAAATTAAAGTATATTGACGCACTTGCATCGATGTGTGAAATCCTGTCGATTCATGAACTCTACAATCACAGTTTCAACGTTACGTTGACAACTTTGTGGACTATCTCTATGGACTGTATCACATTACTGTTTGACATGATGACATTTCAGATTGTAACTCAATATAAACTGATGGGTTTTCTTGGGTCCAGTGGATTTATAGATTGCTATTCCATCTCAAGTCGCATCTTGGCTTCTCAGAGTCTCTGAGTCCAAGCTGTGCAATCTGTCACGTGGTTTAGAACAAAAGGTAGCGTCCAGTGGCGGTCAGTGCCGTTTATGATGTGGGAGGACAATTATTTTTCTCATGAGCACGGCCTTATTTCTATTACAGCATAATGGATGACTGTCATTCATTTTCCATTCACCCAGTTCAATGTAACATCGATAGGTTTAGGCTACTACATGATACTCAAATTTTCCCTATACCCATCATGAGGTTGCTACAACCTAGCCTATGAATGAAAGTTTACAACGTAGGTGTACACAGGTCGAGATATTTTTTTTTAGATGACAGACAGTGACACATGGACAGACAGTGACACATTCAATACCGCCTTGCACACTCTTGCCTGCATCTAGCTTATCTAGGGTGTAATCATTAGTCCAACAGCTGCAAATGAGAGTTTCTATTGGACAAATTTAGGTATTTTTATCCCCGTTTCGTTTGCTTCCGTTTAAGATTTTCTTTTCAACAGAATCGTCGGAATGAATACACCCCTGATCACATTGTATTAATTCTAGCCTCTATGCATTCTCCTCCTCTCACCTTTTCCCTTCATTTGTGGACTTCAATGAACAACACATCCGCTGTATGTGACCAGGCGTAAAAACCTTTTCAAGCCAAACCATGTCATAACCGCTACACAGCCTACATCGTTGTAGTATTAGCTAAAGTAACGTCCTAGTCAACATAGCTAATAGAATGAATGCGTTAGTAAACCCGCTACAATCATGCAGTAACGTTACAGTGTATAGTCAGTAAGCAGTTACACCGGCGGGCCCCGTGGCAATAAATTAACAAAACCAAAAGCTTACCTTGACTTGGAAGAGTTCCAGTGTTGTGTTGGCTAGTCATAGCCAGCTAGCTAACATAGCATCCCCATGTTTGAGCCGGGTGTTTGAGTAACTAAACTAGCCAGCTGCATTTGCTAGCTAAGTAAGTGAAACCGAAAGTGAAAAAAAAGGACGTCTCTCTCTCTCTCTCTCTCTCTCTCTCTCTCTCTCTCTCTCTCTCTCTCTCTCTCTCTCTCTCTCTTGCTTCTCCTTCATTTTTGAAGAAATTAGTTTGTTGAAAACTGTTTCTTTCTCTCTCTTTGAGTCAACTACTCACCACATTTTATGCACTGCAGTGCTAGCTAGCTGTAGCTTATACTTTCAATACTAGATTCATTCTCTGATTATCACGGCTCAGGCTAAGACCCAGATGCAGACACAGGAGGTGGATAGTACGAGTCTCAGAGTTTATTATAGTTCAAGGGGCAGGCAGAAGGTAAGTCCAGGCAGGCAAAGGGTCGTAACCCCAATCAGAGTCAGGCAGGTACAGGACGGCAGGCAGGATCAGGGGCAGAAAGGTCAGAACTGGGAAGACTAAGAAAAACAAACTAGAGCACAGGAAACACGGGAACACGCTGGTAGGACTTGATGGGACTTGACGAACTGGCAACAGACAAACAGAAAACACAGGTATAAATACAAAGGGGATAATGAGGGGAGATGGGAGACACCTGGTGGGGAGTGGAGACAAGCACAAAGACAGGTGAAACAGATCAGGGTGTGACACTGATCCTTTGATTGGGTGGACAACATGTCAGTTCATGCTGCAAGAGCTCTGATAGGTTGGAGGACATCCTCCAGAAGTTGTCATAATTACTGTGTAAGTCTATGGAAGTCGGTGAGAACCAAGAGCCTCCTAGGTTTTGTATTGAAGTCAATGTACCAAGAGGAGGATGGAAGCTAGCTGTCCTCGGGCTACACCATGGTGCTACCCTACAGAGTGCTGTTGAGGCTACTGTAGACCTTCATTGCAAAACATTGTGTTTTAATCAATTATTTGGTGACGTGAATATATTTAGTATAGTTTTATCTAAAAAGGATAACTTTAGTGGAGGCCCTCTGAGGAGGATGGTCCTCCCTCCTCTGAGGGCATCCACTGGTAGTGTCTCCCTTTGAAGATGCTTACATTGCAGTATCACTAGTGGGCACACTAACACAGTTGATATGATAGTCAGTCCATGCTATCCTTTGATTTACAGTGTGGATCCCAACTGGGTATGATGCTAACTTCCTGTAGCCATAGATCCTCCTCTGAGATGTTTGGGATTCTAGCCCAGTGTCATCACCAATTCCCTGCGCTTCACATCTCCTTCATCCACCCCTTTGAAGGTTCTGATGGAAGTCAGGCTGCTGGAAAACCCCCTACAACAACACAGACTAGGGAGGTGTTACTTTACAGTATGTGTTATTTGCTAGGCTCTTGATACAATGTGTTGAAATATTAAAAGACATCAGACATGACAGTTTTTTTATAGTAACTCATGCATCCAGTCATTTTGATGTCGTTTGCCATTTGGGAGAGACATCTGAAGATAGTTTGTTGGATAGCTAAAGCGAAAGCACATAGCGAAAAATACATTACAGACAAAATACTTTACAATTTACATACATTTAAAACATTAACATGTAGTGTGTGTCTGCATATATCAGTTACACATGCATGTCAGTACATACACACAACAAGTAGGTAACATGGGGGAGAGGTGTTGTGCCATGAAGTGTTGCTTTATTTGTTTTTTGAAACCAGGTTTGCTGTTTACTTGCGCTGTATAAGATGGAAGGGAGTTTCATGCACTCATGGCTTTGTATAATACTATACGTTTCCTTTCATTTGTTCTGGACCTGGGGACTGTGAAAAAAAACCCTGGTGGCATGTATGGTGGGGTAAGTGTGTGTGTCAATGCTGTGTGTATGTTCACTATGCAAACAATTTTGAATCTCCAATAAATTAATGTTCCTTACAAAAACAAGAAGTGACGCAGTCAGTCTCTCCTCAACTCCTAGTCAAGAGAGACTGTTATGCATAGTATTAATATTAGCCCTCTGATTACAATGAAGAGCAATACGTGACACTCTGTTCTGGACCAGCTGTAGCTTAACTAGGTCTTTCTTTGCAGCACTTGACCTTATCGCTGGACAATAATCAAGATATGATAAAACTAGAGCCTGCAGGACTTGCTTTTTGGAGTGTGGTGTCAAAAAAGCAGAGCATCTCTTTACTACGGACAGACCTCTCCCCATCTTTACAACCATTGAATCTATATGTTTTGAACTTGACAGTTTACAATCTAAGGTAACAACAAGTAATTTAGTATCCTCAACCTGTTCAACAGCCACACCATTCATTACCAGATTCAGCTGAGGTCTAGAACTTAGGGAATGTTTTGTACCAAATACAATGCTCTTAGTTTTAAAGATGTTCAGGACCAGTTTATTACTGGCCACCCATTCCAAAACAGACTGCAATTATTTGTTAAGGGTTTCAGTGACTTCATTAGCGGTGGTTGCTGATGCGTATATGGTTGAATCATCAGCATACATGGACACACATGCTTTGTTTAATGCCAGTGGCAGGTCATTGATTAAAATAGAAAAGAGTAGAGGGCCTAGAGAGCTGCCCTGCGGTACATCACACTTTACATGTTTGACATTAGAGAATCTTCCATTAAAGAAAACCTTCTAAGTTATATTAGATAGATAGCTCTGAATCCACGATATGGCAGAGGTTGAAAAGCCATAACACATACTGTACGTTTCCTCAACAACAGGTCATCGTCAACAATATCAAAGGCTGCACTGAAATCTAACAGTACAGCTCCCACAATCTTCTTATTATCAATTTCTTTCAACCAATCATCAGTCATATATGCATGAAGAAAGTCTGTTTGTTTTTTTTGTTTACAGAGAAATAGCATTGTATTTGGTCAGACACAATTTTTTCCAATAGCTTGTTAAGAGCTGGCAGCAAGCTGATAGGTCTGCTGTTAGAAACAGTAAAGGCCGCTTTACCATTCTTGGGTAGCGGAATGACTTTGGCTTCCCTCCAGGACAAAGACTTTCCTCTAGGCTCAATATCACAGATAGGAGTGGCTATAGAGTCAGCTACCATCTTCAGTAGCTTTCCATCTAAGTTGTCAATGCCAAGAGGTTTGTCATTATTTATCTTCTTTCCTTTAAAAAATCCACCTCTCCCACACTAACTTTACAAAATTCAAACTTGCAATGGTTTTATTTTTAATATTTGTTTTCTTTATGCATGTGCACGATGGCTCACTGTTCGTTGTTGGCATTTCCTGCCTATGTTTGCCCACTTTGCCAATGAAGTAATCATTAAAATAATTGGCAACATCAAATGGTTTTGTGATGAATAAGCCATCGGATTAGATGAAAGATGGATTTGAATTAGTCTTTCTGCCCATAATTTCATTTAAAATACTCAAACAGTTTGTTTTCCATCATTCTTTAAATCATTGATCTTGGCTTACAGTTTCTTCTTCTTTTTGTTGAGTTTAGCCACATAATTTCTCAATTTGCAGTAAGTCAGCCAGTCAGATGTGCAGCCAGACTTATTATCCACTCCTTTTGCCCCATCTCTTTCATCCATACAGTGTTTCCATTCCTCATCAATCCATGGAGCCTTAACAGTTCTAACAGTCAGTTTCTTAACAGGTCCATGTTTATCAATAATTGGAAGAAGCAATTTCATAGATTCATCAAGTGCAGCGTCTGGATGCTCCTTATTAATCACAAGAGTCACAGCAACCATGTTGTTCCGCTTTGATTGTCCATTGAGATAATCTGATTTCTCCGTCATTGTTATCATTGATTCACATACAGAACTGATGTCCTCTCTCAATGACTTACAGATTGCTGTAATCTTGTCGTCCTCCTGTTTAAACTCATCGAGCTGACCCTCTGAGAACTGTAAACTGTTCTTCAGTTCCTGGACCTCTCTGGTCAGGTCGTCCATTTTATAAGTTGACTCCACCAGTATTTGGACATAACACTTCAAAAGCTATTTTCTTGTTGTTGTAACAAATCGCAGGGAAGATTGAATACAACAACAACAAACTGCAGGGATCTGGACAGCCACAAGCCCGGGACAATCCGCGGTCCCAGCCACAATGGCTAACTGCGTCGTGGGCTGCGTTCAAGCCCTCATTAAAACCCTGCTAGCATGACAGGCAGCTAGGCTAGCTGCTACGCCAAACAGCTCCTCAGACCCGGCCTTGGTCGGCAGGATCACTGGACAGATAGCAGCAGTCGCAGCAACTGATGCCAACCGCGTTGTGGGATTCAAACTGAAAAGGTAGCTAGCTAGTAACTAAACTTTTACAAAACACTTTCAAACCGAGCCCCCCCCATTCCGCGTTCAACAGGAAGTGACGAAGGAGGATAGAACAATGAGACAGATAGAACAATGCGGTGAATGGTCTTATATGTGTCTACCCGTTCAGCAGACCTGGGATAGCCTCATGGTCTATGGTACTCATAGCCCATTCAAGGGTTTAGGCACAGGTTCTCCATCTAATCTTTAGGGTACCATTTTAACAGTGCTAATCACACAGATATTTAAACCTATTGACTCCTAATCACAGATATTTAAACCTACTGACCCCTAATCACACAGATATTTAAACCTACTGACCCCTAATCACACATATATTTAAACCTACTGACCCCTAATCACACAGATATTTCAACCTATTGACTCCTAATCACACAGATATTTAAACCTACTGACCCCTAATCACACAGATATTTCCTGGATGTGTTATTTCCCTCTGTACTTGTGTAAAATGAAAAAAGTCAAACAATGATGTCACAGTATGAATCAGATTGACTTAGTGTTTCCTCTTCCCTACAGGGGCAGAGAAACCATCTCATTTCCTTTGTAACAACATTAATCAATTGTTGCACCGATTGCCCCAAGGAATGCACCAGTAATCAAAAGTACATACATGACATGATATTCATATTTTTCTTATTATTTCTGATATATATTAGTCATACATCTAAGAAACAACAGTGAATGGCTAGGGCACCGCCACCACAACATATATTGGAGACAATGATCTATGATGGCCAGAAAATGAATGTATGTTTTAACCCTGTAAAGCTGCAGTCTGCGACTCAAAAAACAACATTCATCCCTGCCACTTCTTCATGATAGGACTAATCGTCAGCTAGCTAAGCTTGATGACTTGGTAGAAAGCTAGGCCTAGATTCAATCAGATCGAGCATTAACCAACAGTAACCAGCATTGGCCGACATCTACATAGCAGATGTTTTGGTGATGTTGGAGATGTAAATATAGTAGGAGCTGACATGTCGGTGAGCGGCTGCTCACTGTGTTAGAAGTTCAAAATGGCACTAGGAAGTGTAGGTTCTATCAATGTTAGAAATATTGACTCTCTAATGTCAAACCAATGATGTTTTCATGTCAATTTGGATGGGGGATGTATGCCTGTCTGTCTAATTTGAGTGTTTGAACTTGTAACGGGGCTGCATAAAATTCTAACGTGTCTGATTGAATCTAGCCCCTTGGATAGGTGCAACATCATCTCACGAACTCAAGTCGAAATTAGACGTTTATCCAATTGTCGCATTTGTCAAAATGCATGGTCAAATATTGGAGAAATGGGAATGGACAAATATTTTCTCCTTGTAAAGCTACTCGACCAGGCTGGATAGGTGATATGATGCCTGTGTTGTTCAGAAGACAATCCTAAGATATATATAGCGTATCTCCTGGATTGTTTGAAGGCTCAGTTACTCACGATAGCTTTGTTTTACGGCCCCGGATTCAGAACCTGTATTGTCCCAGTAGGCAGAGGGCTTACTGATGTTCAATATATCACAGATGTCTCCCATGAATCCATGGGAACAACTTACTGCCAGAGATGACAAGAGACTAAAAGCTTTTTTTGGGAGACGAAAATACTTTATTTAATCTTAAAAAACCTAAAGTTTGACTCATACAGTTCCTTAGGCTTATGTGATTTTTTGAAACCCAGACTCAGGGGTCTATTGCATCTCAAAGGTTTTGTGTAGCACCACTGCCTAGCTCAAAGATCAGATTTTGTCTTGAAATTCACACTTATGAAACTGGAGAGCTATAGAGATTTGAAAAAGTACACTGTAAAAAAAAAAAAAAAAAACACAAATCTAGTTCTTTCAACTAATTATTATGAAGTAACTGGTTCAACAGCCTTTTTATAGTTTACTCAACTTTTCAGTCAAAGGTTTTGTGTAGCACCACTGCCTAGCTCAAAGATCAGATTTTGTCTTGAAATACACACTTATGAAACTGGAGAGCTATAGAGATTTGAAAACGTACACTGTAAAAAAAAAAAAAAAAAAAAAAAAATCTAGTTGTTTCAACTAATTATTATGAAGTAACTGGTTCAACAGCCTTTTTATAGTTTACTCAACTTTTCAGTCAGTGTTAAAATGTTTAGTTGGCCCAAACGTAGCTCCAACATGAGAAAATGTAAGCAAGAATCTGTCAACTTAAAATAATGTGTTCACTCAAAAAAGTCTGTGGAACCAGTCACACACACACATTGCTTTTAACATATGTCCTCACCTGGGATTTGAACTCACAGCCTCTTGGTTCATGGCATGCTGATCTTGCTGCTACGCCACCATATCTTATTAAAGCATCATTCTATATCTAGAGGACTCCTGATATCTCCAGGAGTGATGTGTAATCGTTTTTCTTGAGTGTACTTTTAACAGAGCTGAGATTGACTTTGAAGTGCAAAGTGTAGCAATACATGTGAAATCAGTTATTGACACAGACATGATGGCGTAGCAGGAAGATTGGAAAAAGCTACAACGGGCTCCTGACCAATTCTGCTATTTTGTGTGTTTTTTTGCACTGATCTGAAAGTTTTTTACATAATGTTTCCACCATCTTTTCCTAGAAGCAAAAAGAGCTTCTGGACATCAGAACAGTGATAACTAACCTCGATTTGAATGAATATTTGTACTTCAACGAGTCGGAGGCGTAGGACATACTGCTCAACCCGGACCAGGCCCTAATCCCAGAGACACATAAATGAAAAAGATGGCCTCCTGAGTGGCGCAGCGGTCTAAGGCACTGGATGGTGTTCTCAGGGTGATGAGAGGTGTTGGGTTTGCGCCAGACATTTTCCTTGATGGCCAAAAAGCTAAATTTTAGTCTCATCTTACCAGAGTACCTTTTTCCATATGTTTGGGGAGTCTCCCACATGGCTTTTGGCGAATACCAAACGCTCTGTGGCGTGTACAGCTTAAAGTGGTCCTATGGATAGATACTTCAATCTCCTCTGTGGAGCTTTGCAGCTCCTTCAGGGTTATATTTGGTCTCTTTGTTGCTTCTCTGGTTAATGCCCTCCTTGCCTGGTCCGTGAGATTTGGTGGGCGACCCTCTCTTGGCAGGTTTGTTGTGGTGCCATATTCTTTCCATTTTTTAATAATGGATTTAATGGTGCTCCGTGGGATATTCAAAGTTTCTGATATTTTTTTATAACCCAACCCTGATCTGTATTTCTCCACAACTTTGTCCCTGACCTGTTTGGAGAACTCCTTGGTCTTCATGGTGCCGCTTGCTTGGTGGTGCCCCTTGCTTAGCGGTGTTGCAGACTCTGGGGCTTTTCAGAACAGGTGTATATATACTGAGATCATGTGACAGATCATTTGACACTTAGATTGCACACAGGTGGACTTTATTTAACTAATTATGTGACTTCTGAAGGTAATTGGTTGCACCAGATCTTATTTAGGTGCTTCATAGCAAAGGGGGTGAATATATACGCACGCACCACTTTTCCATTATTTATTTTTTCGAATTTCTTGAAACAAGTAATTTTTTTAATTTCACATCACCAATTTGGACTATTTTGTGTATGTCCATTACATGAAATCCAAATAAAAATCCATTTAAATTACTGGTTGTAATGCAACAGAATAGGAAAAACGCCAATCGGGATGAATACTTTTGCAAGGCACTGTACATATCAAAACACTAATTACTTAAAATGCCAAGGTGGAGAAATGTTCTCTTTTACAAAGACAATGTAATCAATGCAGCTTCGCCAGAGTGGATGATAATTACTCAACATCAGGTAAAAGCTATACATTCCTCTCATTTTTCTTTCTCAGTTGGAAGGTCTAAAATATGGTGGCAACAAAAGTGGTACGTTTCCATGACACCCTCCCATTTTAAAGCACTTTTTATTTGATTTTATATTATAACCAAATATTAGATAACATTAGATTAGATGACAAAACACCATCAGCACCCAGAAATCTGAAGAGCATCCATTATTTAACAGGTTGAAGTTAATGCATTTGGTATGGGTGTGCAAAAAGCCTTGCCCAGTCTAGTCCAGCAAATTGCCTTCAGTCCCTTGAGCTTCATATCACACACCAAATCATTATCACCTACCAATTGGTGTTGAGCACATTGATGCTATTTATGAATATGTAAGTTAAATACGTCAATCAATTCAGACCTCTCAAGTCTGCATACAGATCATCATGTTGATTCCCCAATCCAAGCTGGCATAAAGCAGTAGTTTATTACCAATTACAGAAGACAGGGTAAGAGCTAGCCTTTTGTCTTACTGAACGCTACAGTGGTCGAATAGTCCTGTATTGTGTGTGTGTGTGTGTGTGTGCGTATGTGTATGGTGTGTATGTGTGTGTGTGTGCGTGCATGAGTGTGTGTGTTTGTGTGTGTGTGTGTGTGTGTGTGTGTGTGTGTGTGTGTGTGTGTGTGTGTGTGTGTGTGTGGATGAGACTGCTAGTAGTCCAGTCAGTCCTTATAACCTCACAGAGTCCACAGTGGTTAAAAGCCCTGATGATCCTGTTCACACCTAGCAGATAAATGGATATGTTTCACCTCTCTGATAATGATGGGACTGTTTTATTTTTGCCTGGCCCCTCCGTTTGGACTTTATTCATCATTGAGCTACACAAGGCCTTTGTCCTGTCCACAGCATGTGATTGGATTTTTCATAATGTTTCTGCAAATGGTCATAGTGAAGTTCTCTATACCTTACCTTAGTCCAGTGGTTCCCAAACTGTGGGGCGCCGAGGGTTTGGCAGTATATATATAATTATATACTGTATATATATATATATATATATTTTTTTTTTAAAGGAACTCAGTCCGGCTTTAAAAGTACTCTTGAAAGTTGTAATAGTAGAATGCACAAGATGCAATTTCGAAATTGGATAGTGCATCATCAGTTCCTCTTGTGATGTTAGTCATTACATACCTTAGAGAGCTACAGTATTTATAACTAGTCAGACATGTCCAGATCAAGTAGCTCATTTTGGCTGAAATTTTTTTATTTTTGTTTTTAGCCCATATATATTGTTGTAATTTTTTTGTCACTCAAATATTCAGTGAATACACATTAAATGTATAGAATTGCAAGAAAATTAGCTTTAAAACTTCAACATTTTCTTTGCACAATATGACAAAATGTATAGAATTGCAGAAAATAAGCTTTAAACCTGCAAAACCACCAACAAGAGGGGTGTGAACAGTTTGTGTCATGAACAGTGCTTGTGCCCATAGAAATAGACGTGGTCGCGTGAGCGCGCACAAGTTATTTTTCTTTGGGGAATCCCTGCCTTAGTCAACTTCCCATGCGTACCAGCGGACACACAGCCATCTTCAATGGGCCGCCAGACAGCGATACAGCCACACAGTGATCCATCTTACCTTCAGCTAGCTCTTTGCCAGGTTAACAAGCCACACTATTTACATTAGCCATATTTCTCACTATTGTACTGGTGCACCAGGCTACCTTATTCCACCTAGATAGGCTACCACCAAATCTGAAGTAAAACATCTCTAACTCAATCTGTAACTCTCCCCTGTCCCCTCACCCCTTCATTTCACAGGTCAGTGACTGTGGAGTAATCAACCGACTGCAAGGAAACCAAACAATGTTACGTTTCCAGCCAGGGGAAAATGTCACTCAATTTGACACGGGAGTCAGCACTAGATTGTTTGTGTTGAGGGGGATGATATTTGATTTTATCATTGGGGCGAAAAAGGTTTTTGGAGAAAGAGGCTTGCCAGTATCAGTGTGGAGGCTGCTGAGGGGAACGGAACGGAGCAAATGGAATGGCATCAAACAACTGGAAACCATTTGTTTGATGTATTTGGTACCATTCCGCTGATTCCGCTCCAGTCATTACCATAAGCCCGTTCTCCCCAATTAAGGTGCTACCAACCTCCTGTGTTCTTAAAGTTGCCGTGGGCTGAAAGTTGGTTATATAGTTAAACATGGTTTATGGTTGTGACCAGATTTTGAACATGAAAATGTGTGGGGGGGGGGGGGGGGGGGGGGGGGGGGGGGGGGGGGTGGATCCAAAATTTGACGTTTATGCCACTGTCACATTCTTCAAATTGCAAGGTCACAGCTTTGTTGCACGAGACGTTGAGAATGGACATCTCATATTGCCTTGTAAAGCTAGCAAGAAGGCTGTGATAACTGTGTTGTTCGGAAGCCAGATATAGCATATCTCCTGGATTGTTTGAAGGCTCAGTTACTCACGGTAGCTTTTTTTTCAGCCTCCGGATTCAGATCCTATATTGCACCAGTCGGCAGAGGGCTTACTGAAGTTCAACATATCAAAGATGTCTCTCATGAATCCATGGGAACAACTTACTGCCAGAGATATGAGAGACGAAAAGCTTTTTTTGGATGCCGAAGGTTCTTTATTTAATCAACAACAAAAAAACTCAAGTTTGACTCATACAGTTACTTTAGGGATATGTACATTTTTTATTAGACTTGCCCCCCAGCCTTAATGGCAGGGGCGGACTGGCCATCTGGCATTTTGAGCAAATGTCAGATGGGCTGGTCCATTATTTGCACAGTGGGCTTGTCTAACTTGGGTTTCTTGCGCAAAATTATAATTATCTGGCTAATAATGGAAAATAATGGGCCAGTATAGGGGCCTCAAGGAAAAGAATGGGCCAGTGTGTTATACAGTGCATTCTGAAAATATTCAGACCCCTTCACTTTTCCCACACTTTGTTATGTCACAGCCTTATTTTAAAATGGATTAAATAGTTTTTTCCCCTCATCAATCTACACACAGTACCGCATAATGGCAAAGCAGAAACTGGTTTTTAGAACATTTACGTAAGTATTCAGACCCTTTACTCAGTACTTTGTTGAAGCACCTTTGCCAGTGATTACAGCCTCGAGTGTTATTGGGTATGACGCTACATGCCTGGCACACCTGTATTTGGGGAGTTTCTCCCATTCTTCTCTGCAGATCCTCACAAGCTCTGTCAGGTTGAATGGGGAGCATCACTGCACAGCTATTTTCAGGTCTCTCCAGAGATGTTAGATCGGGTTCAAGTCAAGGCTCTGGCTGGGCCACTCAAGGACATTCAGAGAATTGTCCCGAAGCCACTCCTGCATTGTCTTGGCTGTGTGCTTAGGGTCGCTGTCCTGTTTGAAGGTGAACCTTCGCCCCAGTCTGAGGTCCTGAGCATTCTGGAGCAGGTTTTCATCAAGGATCTCTCTGTACTTTGCTCCGTTCATCTTTCCCTCGATTCTGACTAGTCTCCCAGTCCCTGCAGCTGAAAAACATCCCCACAGCATGATAATGCCACCATCATGCTTCACCATAGGGATGGTATTGGCCAGGTGATAAGCGGTGCCTGGTTTCCTCCAGATGTGATGCTTGGCATTCAGGCCAAAGAGTTCAATTTTGGTTTCATAAGACCAGAGAATTTTGGCTAACTCTAAACGGGCTGTCATGTGCCTATTGAGGAGTGGCTTCCGTCTGGCCACTCTACCATAAAGGCCTGATTGGTGGAGTGCTGCAGATGGCTGTCCTCCTGGAAGGTTCTCCCATCTCCATAGAGGAACTCTGGAGCGCAGTCAGCGTGACCATCGGGTTATTGGTCACCTCCCTGACCAAGGCCCTTCTCCCCCGATTGCTCAGCTTGGCTGGGCGGCCAGCTCTAGGAAGAGTCTTGGTGGTTCCAAACTTCTTCCATTTAAGAATGATGGAGGCCACTGTGTTCTTGGGGACCTTCAACGCTGTAGAAATGTTTTGGTACCCTTCCCCAGATCGGTGCCTCAACACAATCCTCTTTGGAGGTCTACAGACAATTCCTTTGACCTCATGGCTTGGTTTTTGCTCTGACATGCACTGTCAGCTGTGGGACCTTATATAGACAGGTGTGTGCCTTTCCAAATCATGTCCAATTAATTGAATTTACCACAGGTGGACTCCAATCAAATTGTAGAAACATCTTGTGATGGATATTTTATGTTCGTGCTTTTCTAATAACCAATTTCTGTGTTCATGCAAGTGACTGACTGAACATGAACAAATCCTCACTATCAGTATCTGCAATTTGGCAGTACGCCCAGAACCTTGTTTTGAAAACGAAAGGGATATTTCAGTTTCAAGGTCTCGGCTTGGAGAGAAGAAGCCTTGTGAGGTATTAGTCTGTCACATGCATGAACCTGTATTGGTCGGTCACATGCATGAACCAAACGTTATTGATGAATTAATTATGAAAGATGAATAAGCTAAATCATGTAAATATAGCTTGTCTGTGTAAGCAGTATATAGGAGAACTAACGGGACTGCCCTGGTGGAGCTCACTTCAGACCGATACTTTATGCATCTACGTTTGACTGTGACCTCTCCAGCTGGCTGATGATAAACAATGATTAATTTAAGATTGACTTCAGGTGTCCCTGTGTAGAATTTCCACGACAATCTCAAGGATGATCAATGGAAACAGCATGCACCTGAGCTCAATTTGGGCTCTCATAGCAAATGGTATAAATACTTATGTAAATAAGGTATTTCTGTTTTTCATTTTTTTTCTAAAAACCTGTTTTTGCTTTGTCATATATATATATATTTACATATATATAAAATATATATATTTTATCCGTTTTAGAATAAGGCTGTAACGTAACAAAATGTGGAAGAAATTAAGGGGTCTGAATACTTTCCTCATGCACTGTATATGCCAGGGCCGATATTTGGTCTCAGTGTGCCACTGCTCAATGGTGGTTTATAGCATTTCAAAGGTTTTGTGCAGCAGCAAATAAAATAAAAAATAAAATATATAAAGAGGAGAATAAGTCTTGAAATACAAAAAGTACCTCATCAGCGATGCATATAAAAACACAAATTACTTAAAATGTCACGGTGGAGAATTTTTCTCTTCTACAAAACTTGATGACAACGTCATCAATGAAACTTCGCTAGAGTTGGACACACACACACACACACCTAGCCCCACTGGGAGGTGAGAAACTGGCTGAGTAAATGTTTTTTTTTTGTAATATTATTTGGAGTCCCAGCCCATAACAGATGTATTCAGGTGACAAAGAAAATACTCAAAGGGCTGTGACAACAGTGAAACACTAATTAATTAAAATGCCATTGTGGAGACAAAAATGGATGACAATGTAATAAATGCAACTTCGCTAGAATTGAGAAGCACACACACACACACACACACACACACACACACACACACACACACACACACACACACACACACACACACACACACACACACACACACACACACACACACACACACACACACACACACACCACATGCACACACACCACATGCACACACACACACACACACACTGTTGACGAAACACACTTCCACATTGTCTCCATACTGCTGTACTGTTTGTTGCTACTTGGCTACATGCCAAACTTTTTCGCAATTTACTCTTAATAACTATTTAATCAAACTCTGTATTTACCAAGTTTACCAACTTCTTAGTTTTGTCCTCACACAACTTTTTTTATTCAACCTTTTCACCCCAGATGCTTTATCTGGACATACTGTAGATCGGCAGGACCTCCTCCAGCCGAGAAAAGCAATTTTACATTATGCCTTCTCATTGCAGTCGCTGTACTCATAATATACAGGAGAACAGTGGAGGAACGGAGCGAATGGAATGGCAGTAAACACATGGAAACTATGTGTGTGATGTATTTGATACCAATCCACCAATTCCACTCCAGCCATTACCACGAGCCCGTTCTCCCCAATTAAGGTGCCACCAACCTCCTGTGCAGGAGCCCCGTGTAGCTCAATTGGTAGAGCATGGCGCTTGCAATGCCAGAGTTGTGGGTTCGTTTCCCACGGGGGGCCAGTATGAAAATGTATGCACTCACTAACTGTAAGTCGCTCTGGATAAGAGCGTCTGCTAAATGATGTAAATGTAAATGCAGGAGAACTAACGCTTCATGGTGAGGATAGCCGAGCTGCCAGCGGTTTTCCACACTAAGCACTGAGTTGGAGTCAGAGCCTGTCTCAGGTTTCTCCTCCACCCGTTACGGGATCTGAGCTGCTGAAGCCTCTGACAAATTGAAAACCCTAATCATTGGCGACTCCATTACCTGCAATATTAGACTTAAAAAGGATCATCCAGCGATCATACATTGTTTACCAGGGGGCAGGGCTACCGACGTAAAGGGTAATCTGAAGATGGTGCTGTCTGAGGCTACAGCTGGCGAGTGTAGATGGTACAGGGATATTGTTATCCACGTCGGCACCAACAATGTTAGGATGAAACAGTCAGAGGTCACCAAGCGCAACATAACTTCAGCGTGTAACTTAGCTAGAAAGATGTGTTGGCACGAGAAATTGTCTCTGGCCCCCTCCCAGTTAGTGGGAGTGATGAGCTCTACAGCAGACTCGCACAACTCAATAACTGGTTCAAACACTGTTTTCTTCCCCTCCCAAAATATAGAATTTGTAGATAACTGTCCCTCTTTCTGGGACTCACCTACAAATAGGACCAAGCCTGGCCTGCTGAGGAGTGACAGACTCCATCCAAGCTGGAAGGGTGCTCTCATCTTATCTATCAACATAGACAGGGCTCTAACTCCTCTAGCTCCACAATGAGATAGGGTGCAGGCCAGGCAGCAGGCTGTTAGCCAGCTTGCCAGCTTAGTGGAGTCTGCCACTAACACAGTCAGTGTAGTCAGCGCAGCTTTCCCCATTCAGACCGTGTCTGTGCCTCGATCTAGGTTGGGCAAAACTAAACATGGCGGGGTTCGCCTTAGCAATCTCACTGCAATAAAGACCTCCTCCATTTCTGTCATTATTTAAAGAGATTGTGATAATATCTCACATCTCAAAATAGGACTACTTAATGTTAGATCCCTCACTTCCAAGGCAGTCATAGTCAATGAACTATATGATCGGCCTGACTGAACCATGGCTCAAGCCTGATGAATTTACTGTGTTAAATGAGGCCTCTTATCCTGGTTACGCTAGTGACCATATCTCCCCGCATCCCGTAAAGGCGAAGGTGTTGCTAACATTTACAATAGCACATTTTGATTTATGGAGAAAAAAATTCCTATCGGACCTCGTAGTCATGGCAAAGAATATTCAAATTTTTGGTGACTTCAATATTCACATGGAAAAGGCTTTTGGAGCCATCATCGACTCAGTGGGTTTTGTCCAACATGTCTCCGGACCTACGCATTTCCACAGTCAAACCCTGGATCTATTTTTGTGGATATATAAATATTGTGAATCTAAATGATGTTCCTCATAATCCTGGACTATCGGACCACTATTTTATAATGTTTGCAATCGCAACATATAATATGCTCAGACCCCAACCATGGATTGTCAAAAGGCCAAGGATGTCGGAATACAAAAATCAGTTAACCACCTAACCGAGGATCTAAACTTAACCTTGCGTAATACCCTAAATGCAGTTGCACCTCTAAAAAACTAAAAAATGTGTTTTAAAAAAAGCTCCCTGGTATACAGAAAATACCCGAGCCCTGAAAAGCAAGCTAAAATTGGAACGGAAATGGCACTCCCCCAAACTGGAAGTCTTCCGACTAGCATACATTTCCAACCTAATTGAGGAGAATAAAAACAATCAAAAAAAATGTTGATACTGTCACAAAGCTAACTGAAAAGCAACATTCCCCAAGTGAGGATGGTCTTCAGTTCAGCAGTGATGAATGCATGAACTTCTTAGATGAAAAGATTATGATCATTAGAAACCAAATTACGGACTCAAGTTTTTTAAATCCTGTATCTCTCGATACATTCACGAAAATAGTCATGGCCTCTAAACCTTCCAGCTGCCTACTGTACCCTATTCCAACTAAACTACTGAAAGAGCAACTTTCAGACATAAGGAAGTCGATGCCGGCAATTTTTTTACTTTTAAACTCGGACAAAACAGAGATAGTTCTAGGTCCCAAGAAACAAAGAGATCTGCTGTTTGATCTGACAACGAATCTTGATGGTTGTACAATCGTCTCAAATAAAATTCTGAAGGACCTCGGCGTTACCCTGGAACCTGATTATGGATCCCCATTAGCTGCTGCCAGCAAAATTAAGGCAGTTATACAATTTTAAAAACAATACAATTGCAATAAATTCACAACAGATTTCACAACACATTAAGTGTGTGCCCTCGGGCCTCTACTCTACTACCACAGTACTAAAACACAAAATCCATGTGTATGTGTGTGTATAGTGCGTTTGTTATCGTGTGTGTGTATGCATGTGTCTGTGCCTATGTTTGTGTTGCTTCACAGGTGTATTTTTATTTGTTTTTTAAATCCGAATTTTCTGCTTGCATGAGTTACTTGATGTGGAACATAGTTTAATGTAGTCATGGCTCTATGTAGTACTTTGCTGATCTCTCTAATGACGAATATATCAAGAACATTTCAAGGGCAGCTTTTTTCCATCTTTGTAACATTGCAAAAATCAGACATCTTTCGTTGAAAAATTAGATTAGACTACTGCAATGCTCTACTCTCCGGCTACCCGGATAAAGCACTAAATAAACTTCAGTTAGTGCTAAATACAGCTGCTAGAATCTTGACTAGAACCAAAACATTTGATCGTATGGTGCGGCAGGTAGCTTAGTGGTTAAGAGCATTGTGCCAGTAACTGAAAGGTTGCTGGTTCTAATCCCCGAACCGACTAGGTGAAAAATCTGCCGATATGCCCTTGAGCAAGGCACTTAACGCTAATTGCTCCTGTAAGTCGCTCTGGATAAGAGTGTCTGCTAAATTACTAAAAAATTAAATAAAAATCATATTCCTCCAGTGCTAGCCTCTCTACACTGTCTTCATATTAAGGCTAGGGCTGATTTCAAGGTTTTAATGCTAACCTACAAAGCATTACATTGACTTGCTTCTACCTTTCGCTCAGATTTGGTCCTGCCGTACATATCTACATGTACGCTACGGTCACAAGACGCACGCCTCCTTATTGTTCCTAGATTTTCTAAGCAAACAGCTGGAGGCAGGGTTTTCTCCTATAGACCTCAATTTTTATGGAATGGTCTGGCCTATCCATGTGAGAGACGCAGACTCGGTCTCAACCTTTATGTCTTTACTGAAGACTCATCCCTTCCGTAGGTCCTATGATTGAGTGTAGTCTGGCCCAGGGGTGCGAAGGTGAACGGAAAGGCACTGGAGTGACGAACGGCCCTTGCTGTCTCTACCTGGCCGGCTCCTCTCTCTCCACTGGGATTCTCTGCTTCTGATCCTATTACGGGGGCTGAGTCACTGGCTTACTAATGCTCTCCCATGCCGTCACTAGGAGGGATGCGTCACGTAGTGCCAGGCTTTTTTTGCAATACTCGACTTAAGTGGGTTGAGTCACAGTCGTGAAGAGGGCACGACAAAGCCTATTCCCCCTCAGGAGACTGAAAAGATTCGGCATGGGTCCTCAGATCCTCAAAAAATTATACAGCTGCACCATCGAGAGCATCCTGACTGGTTGCATCACCGCCTGGTATGGCAACTGCTTGGCCTCCGACCGCAAGGCACTACAGAGGGTAGTGAGTACGGCCCAGTACATCACTGGGGACAAGCTTCCTGCCATCCAGGACCTCTATACCAGGCGGTGTAAGAGGAAGGCCCTCAAAATTGTCAAAGACTCCAGCCACCCAAGTCATAGACTGTTCTCTCTGCTACCGCACGGCAAGCGGTACCGGAGTGCCAAGTCTACGTCCAAAAGACTTCTCAACAGCTTCTACCCCCAAGCCATAAGACTCCTGAACAGCTAATCATGGCTACCCGGACTATTTGCACTGCCCCCCCACCCCATCTTTTTACGCTGCTGCTACTCTGTTAATTATTTATGCATAGTACTTTAACTCTACCCACATGTACATATTACTTAAACTACCTCAACTAGCCGGTGCCCCCGCACATTGACTCTGCACCGGTACCCCCCTGTATATATAGCCTCCCTACTGTTCTTTTATTTTACTTCTGCTCTTTTTTCTCAACACTTTTTTATTGTTGTTTTATTTTACTTTTTTATTAAAAATAAATGCACTGTTGGTTAAGGGCTGTAAGTAAGCATTTCACTGTAATGTCTGCACCTGTTGTATTCGGCGCATGTGGCCAATAAAATGTGATGTGATTTGATTTGATTTGATCTTCCAGTCCGGTTTTGCACCCCCTCGGGCTTGTGTGATACTATACTCGTGGGCTATACTCAGCCTTGTCTCAGGGTAGCAAATTAGTGGTCTGTTGATATCTCTCTAGTGGTTTGGGGGCTGTGCTTGGCAAAGTGGGTGGGCTAGTTGGTTGGCCCTGTCCGGTGGTATTGTTGGATGGGGCCACAGTGTCCCCTGACCCCCCGTGTCTCTGCCTCCAGTATCTATGCTGCAATAGTCAATGCACACTGTCCTATCTGGTGTAATTCTCCTGTCTTATCTGGTGTCCTGTGTGAACTTAAGTATGATCCCTCTAGTTCTCCCATCTCTCTCTCTCTCTCTCTCTCTCTCTCTCTCTCTCTCTCTCTCTCTCTCTCTCTCTCTTTCTTTCTCTCTCTCTCTCTCTCTCCCCCCCCCTCCCATAGGACCTGAGCCCTAAGACCATGCCTCAGGCCTATTTGGCCTGATGACTCCTGGCTGTCCCTGTCCCCAGTCCACCTGGTCGTGCTGCTGATCCAGTTTCTGCTGTTTTGCCTGTGGCTATGGAACCCTGACCTGTTCACCGGACATGTTACCTTGTCCCGGACCTGCTGTTTTCGACCTTCTCTCTCCCTGCCCCTCTCTCTCTCCATCTCTACTTCACCTGCTGTCTCGACCTCTGAATGCTCGGCTATGAAAATCCAATTGACATTTACTCCTGAGCTACTAGTACTACTAAGCTATATGGAACTGTTTTACGAAGGTCACACCAACGATAATTTTGCTATTTGATTTAGAATGTTAAGATCCCTTGAAGTATCAAGAAAATATATAATACATGACAAAAGTATGTGGACACCTGCTCGTCCAACATCTCATTCCAAGATCATGGGCATTAATATGGAGTTGGTCCCCCCTTTGATGCTATAACAGCCTCCACTTTTCTGGGAAGGCTTTCCACTAGATGTTGGAACACTGCTGCGGGGACTTGCTTCCATTCATCCACAAGAGCATTAGTGAGGTTGGGAACTGATGCTGGGTGATTAGACCTGGCTCGCAGTCGGCATTCCAATTCATCCCAAAGGTGTTCGATGGGGTTGAGGTCAGGGCTCTGTGCAGGTCAGTCAAGTTTTTTCCATGCCAATCTCAACAAACCATTTCTGTATGGATCTCGCTTTGTGCACGGGGGCATTGTCATGCTGAACAGCAAAGGGCCTTCCCCAAACTGTTGCCACAAATTTGGATGCACAGAATCGTCTAGAATGTCATTGTATGCTGTAGTGTTAAGATTTCCCTTCACTGGAACTAAGGGGCCTAGCCTGAACCATGAAAAACAGCCCCAGACCATTATTCCTCATCCACCAAGCTTTACAGTTGGCGCTATGCATTGGGGCAGGTAGCGTTCTCTTAGCATCCGCCAAACCCAGATTAGTCCGACAGACTGCCAGATGGTGAAGTGTGATTCATCATTCCTGAGAATGCATTTCTACTGTTCCAGAGTCTGATGGCGGCTAGGTTTACACCACTCCAGCCAACACTTGGCATTGCGCATGCTGATCTTAGGCTTGTGTACGACTGCTCGGCCATGGAAACCCATTTCATTAAGTTCCAGACGAACAGTTCTTGTGCTGACGTTGCTTCCAGAGGCAGTTTGGAACTGGGAAGTGAGCGTTGCAACCAAGGACAGATGATTTTTACGCTCTACGCGCTTCAGCACTCGCCGGTCCCGTTCTATGAGCTTGTGTGGCCTACAACTTCACAGCTGAGCCGTTGTTGCTCCTAGATGTTTCCACTTCACAATAACAGCGCTTACAGTTGACCAGGACAGCTCTAGCTGGGCAGAAATTTGATGAACTGACTTGTTGGAAAGGTGGCATCCTACGAAGGTGCCACGTTGAAAGTCACTGAACTCTTCAGTAAGGCCATTCTACTGCCAATGTTTGTCTATGGAGATTGCATGGCTGTGTGCTCGATTGTGTACACCTGTCAGCAACGGGTGAGGGTGAAATTGCCTAATCCACTAATTTGAAGGGGTGTCCACATAATTTCATATACAGTTGAAGTCGGAAGTTTACATACACCTTATCCAAATACATTTTAGCTCAGTTTTTCACAATTCCTGACATTTAACCCTAGTAAAGATTCCCTGTCTTAGGATCACCACTTAATTTTAAGGATGTGAAATGTCAGAATAATAGTAGAGAGAATGATTTATTTCAGCTTTTATTTCTTTAAAGTTTACATACACTGAATTAGTATTTGGTAGCATTGCCTTTAAATTGTTTAACTTGGGTCAAACGTTTCGGGTAGCCGTCTACAAGCTTCCCAAAATAAGTTGGGTGAATTTTGGCCCATTCCTCCTGACAGAGCTGGTGTAACTGAGTCAGGTTTGTAGGCCTCCTTGCTCGCACACACTTTTTCAGTTCTGCCCACACATTTTCTATAGGATTGAGGTCAGGGCTTTGTGATGGCCACTCCAATACCTTGACTTTGTTGTCCTTAAGCCATTTTGCCACAACTTTGGAAGTATGCTTGGGGTCATTGTCCATTTGGAAGACCCATTTGCGACCAAGCTTTAACTTCCTGACTGATGTCTTGAGATCCACATAATTTTCCTTCCTCATGATGCCATCTATTTTGTGAAGTGCACCAGTCCCTCCTGCAGCAAAGCACCCCCACAGCATGATGCTGCCACCCCCGTGCTTCACTGTTGGGATGGTGTTCTTCGGCTTGCAAGCCCCCCCTTTTTCATCCAAACATAACGATGGTCATTATGGCCAAACAGTTATATTTTTGTTTCATCAGACCAGAGGACATTTCTCCAAAAAGTACTTTGTCCCCATGTGCAGTTGCAAACCGTAGTGTGGCTTTTTTATGGCGGTTTTGGAGCAGTGGCTTCTTCCTTGCTGAACGGCCTTTCAGGTTATGTTGATATAGGACTTGTTTTGCTGTGGATATAGATACTTTTGTACCTGTTTCCTCCAGCATCTTCACAAGGTCCTTTGCTGTTGTTCTGGGATTGATTTGCACTTTTTGCACCAAAGTATGTTCATCTCTAGGAGACAGAACGCGTCTCCTTCCTGAGCGGTATGACGGCTGCGTGGTCCCATGGTGTTTATACTTGCGTACTATTGTTTGTAGAGATGAACGTGGTACCTTCAAGCGTTTGGAAATTGCTCCCAAGGATGAACCAGACTTGTGGATGTCTACAATTTTGGCTGATTTATTTAGATTTTTCCATGATGTCAAGCAAAGATGCACTGAGTTTGAAGGTAGACCTTGAAATACATCCACAGGTACACCTCCAATTGACTCAATTTTCCAAGCTGTTTAAAGGCACATTCAACTTAGCTCTCATGAGGACCGCCACAGGAAAGGAAGACCCAGACTTACCTCTGCTGCAGAGGATAAGTTCATTAGAGTTCACTGCACCTTAGATTGCAGCCCAAATAATTGGTCTGATGAGTCCAAATTTGAGATTTTGGGTTCCAACCACCGTGTCTTGGTGAGACGCAGAGTAGGTGAACGGATGATCTCCGCATGTGTGTTTCCCACCGTGAAGCATGGAGGAGGAGGTGTGATGGTGTGGGACTGCTTTGCTGGTGATACTGTCAGTGATTAATTTAGAATTCAAGGCCCTCTTTTCTATTTTTACCAATGACCTGCCACTGGCATTAAACAAAGCATGTGTGTCCATGTATGCTGATGATTCAACCATATACACATCAGCAACCACAGCTAATGAAGTCAATGAAACCCTTAACAAAGAGTTACAGTCTGTTTTGTAATGGGTGGCCACTAATAAACTGGTTCTGAACATCTCTAAAACTAAGAGCATTGTGTTTGGTACAAGTCATTCCCTAAGTTCTAGACCTTAGCTGAATCTGGTAATGAATGGTGTGGCTATTGAACAAGTTGAGGAGACTAAATTACTTGCCGTTACCTTAGATTGTAAACTATCATGGTCAAAACATATAGATTCAATGGTTGTAAAGATGGGGAGAGGTCTGTCCATAATAAAAAGGGGCTCTACTTTTTTGACATCTCACTCCAAAAAGTAAGTTCTGCAGGCTCTAGTTTTGTCTAATCTTGATTATTGTCCAGTCGTGTGGTCCAGTGCTGCAAGGAAAGACCTAGTTAAGTTGCAGTTGGCCCAAAACAGAGCAGCACGTCTTGCTCTTCACTGTAATCAGAGGGCTGATATAAATACTATGCATGCCTGTCTCTCTTGGCTAACAGTTGAGGAGAGACTGACTGCATCACTTCTTCTTTTTATAAGAAACATGAATGTGTTGAAAAATCCCAAATTGTATGCATAGTCATTACACACAGCTCTGACACACACACTTACCCCACCAGACCAGACATGCCAGCAGGGGTCTTTTCACAGTCCCCAAATCCAGAACAAATTCAAGAAAACGTACAGTATTATATAGAGCCATTATTGCATGGAACTCCGTTCTATCTCATATTGCTCAAATAAACAGCAAACCTGTTTTCAAAAAACAGATAAAGCAACTCCTCACGGCACAACGCCTCTCCCCTACCTAGATAGTTTGTGTGTATGTATTGATATGTAGGCTACGTGTGCCTTTAAAATTGTTTTATGTAGTTCTGTCCTTGAGGTGTTCTTGTCTATGAGGTGTTCTTGTCTATGAATGTTCTGTATTATGTCATGTTTCACGTTCCTAATAAAATACCAAATACCAGCATGGCTACCACAGCATTCTGCAGCGATACACCATCCCATCTGGTTTGCGCTTAGTGGGACTATCATTTGATTTTCAACAGGATAGTTTGTGTAAGGGCTATTTGACCAAGAAGGAGAGTGATGGAGTGCTGCATCAGATGACCTGGCCTCCACAATCACCTGACCTCAACCCAATTGAGATGGTTTGGGATGAGTTGGACCGCAGAGTGAAGGAAAAGAAGCCAACAAGTGCTCAGCATATGTGGGAACTCCTTCAAGACTGTTGGAAAAGCATTCCTCATGACGCTGGTTGAGAGAATGCCATGAGTGTGCAAAGCTGTCATCAAGGCAAAGGGTGACTACTTTGAAGAATCTCAAATATAAAATATATTTTGATTTGTTTAACACTTTTTTGGTTACTACATGATTCCATATCTGTTATTTCATAGTTTTGATGTCTTCACTATTATTCTACAATGTACCCTTGAATGAGTAGGTGTGTCCAAACATTTGACTGGTACTGTATCTCCAGCTTAAATTGATGGATTCTTATGGGGATTTGTTTTATTATGCTAATTAGATTTCCATGTGGGCGCAGACATCGACCTTAGTGGGTTGTGTCCATGTACTCTTATAATCTCCACCTGGCACAGCCAGAAGGGGACTGGCCACCCCTCAGAGCCTGGTTCCTCTCTAGGTTTCTTTCTAGGTTCCTGTCTTTCTAGGGAGTTTATCTTTGCCACCGTGCTTCTACATCTGCATTGCTTGCTGTTTGGGGTTTTAGGCTGGGTTTCTGTATAAGCACTTTGTGACATCTGCTGATGTAAAAGAGCTTTATAAATAAATATGATTGATTAATTGAAAACCATGCTTTATTCATTAATAATTGGTTATGGTGTGAAATTGTTTGCTAAGCAGCTGCTGGCATGGCTGTCCAATGTCGGTCTTGGAGGGCCGAAACACTTCTGGTTAATTCAGACATGGGACACCAGGTGAGTGCAATTAACTACCAGGTGAAGCAAAAAACAGATGTGTTTTTTGGCCCTCCAGAACTGGAATTGAACGGCCTGTGAGGGATGTGTTGGTATTATTGTATAACAGCGCTATCTATCCCTGTTCCTGGAGAGATAACCTCCTCTAGGTTTTCACTCCAACCATGTTTCCGGAGAGCTACCCTGCTGTAGGTTTTCACTCCAACCATGTTTCCGGAGAGCTACCCTGCTGTAGGTTTTCACTCCAACCTGTTCCCGGAGAGCTACCCTGCTGTAGGTTTTCACTCCAACCTGTTCCTGGAGAGCTACCCTCCTGTAAGTTTTAGCTCCAACCCTGTTCCTGGAGAGCTACCCTCCTGTAGGTTTTTGCTCCAACCCTGTTCCTGGAGAGCTACTGTCCTGTAAGTTTTTGCTCCAACCCCAGTTGTAACTAACCTGATTCCCCTTATCAACCAGCTAACTACATTAGGGTTGGAGCGAAAACCTACAGGATGGTAGATCTCCAGGAACAGGGTTGGACTGGAAACCTACAGGAGGGTAGCTCTCCAGGAACAGGGTTGGAGAGCGTTGTTGTATAACTTTTTTTTTTTTTAAGTCTATAATATGGCCGTAGCAAAAGTGGTGAGTTTCCATTACACCCCCCCCCCCCCCCCCTCCATTTTATAACACTTTCTATTTGATTGTACATTACAACCAAACATTAGATAACATTAGATTAGATGACATAAAACCATCAGCACCCAGAAAGCTGAAGAGCATCCATTATTGAACAGGTTGAAGTTGACCATGTATCTCTTCTGATGTATCTAGTGAATTTTGTATCGGTCATTTTATATGGGTGTGCAAAAAGCCTTGCCTAGTCTAGCAAATTGCCTTCAGTCCCTTGAGCTTTAGATCACACCCCAAATCATTATCACCTACCAATTGGTGCTGAGCACATTTATGCTATTTGTGTAAGTTAAATACACCAAGAAATGAAGAGCGACACCACGGCTGTCTTTTAGGACTTCATGTAGATCTGCAATGATATTATGAAAAGACAGGACAGGAACACATCAGTCTTCAATGCACAATCTGACAATTTGTTATTTCTCTCTGTGTTTTCATGGACTGAGGAGAACAGGAGCTGCCGGTAGTACCAGGGTGCTAGCAGGTGATGTCAACAAACTAGTAGCTCAACAAAGAAAATATAAATCAAAAGTCAAGTTCCTGGCGATCATAGCGATCTGATTCCCCCTTCTGTCTGAACTTGGAATATTCCTGTTCGTTGGCTTGGGCCACTGACCCTTAACCTGGATGTTGTGTTCTGCGTTGTCTACTATTCTAGTAATTTGAAGTTTGATGGAATAACCATTTTAACTCTCCTACATATGCAACAACTTACCTCTTTGAAAACACAATCAATTCCGACCACCACAATTCTGACCTCTCAAGTTTCCATACAGATCATCATGCATATTCCCCAATCCAAGCTGGCATAAAGCAGTAGTTTATTACCAATCACAAAAGACATGGTGAGAGCTAGCCTTCTGTCTTACTGAACACTACAGTGGTCGGATAGCCCTGTATTGTGTGTGTGCGTGTGTGTGTGTGTGTGTGTGTGTGTGGTGTGCGTGCGTGCGTGCGTACAGATGGATGGTGTGTGTGGATGAGACTGCTAGTAGTCCAGTCAGTCCTTATAACCTCACGGAGTCCACAGTGGTTAAAAGCCCTGATGATCCTGTTCACACCAAGCAGATAAATGGATATGTTTCATCTGATAATGATGGGACTGTTTTATTTTTGCCTGGCCCCTCCATTTGGACTTTATTCATCATTGAGCTACACAAGGCCTTTGTCCTGTCCACAGCATGTGATTGGATTTTTTCATAATGTTTCTGCAAATGGTCATAGTGAAGTTCTCTATACCTTACCTTAGTCCAGTGGTTTCCAAACTGTGGGGCGCCGAGGGGTTGGCAGTTATTTTTTGCGGGGGAATCCCTGCCTTAGTCAACTTCCCATGCGTACCAGCGGACACACAGCCATCTTCAATGGGCCGCCAGACAGCGATACAGCCACACAGCGATCCATCTTACCTTCAGCTAGCTCTTTGTCAGGTTAACAAGCCACACTATTTACATTAGCCATATTTCTCACTATTGTACTGGTGCACCAGGCTACCTTATTCCACCTAGATAGGCTACCACCAAATCTGAAGTAAAACATCTCTAACTCAATCTGTAACTCTCCCCTGTCCCCTCAGCCCTCCATTTCACAGGTCAGTGACCGTGGATCAATCAACCGACTGCAAGGAAACCAAACAATGTTACGTTTCCAGCCAGGGGAAAATGTCACTTAATTTGACACGGGAGTCAGCACTGGATTGTTTGTGTTGAGGAGGATGATATTTTATTTTATCATTGGGGCGAAAAAGGTGTTTGGAGAAAAAGGCTTGCCTGTATCAGTGTGTGTCAGCGTATTTCTTAATGGTGGCGTGGGCTGGAATTCGGTTTTATAGTTCAACATGGTTTATGGTTGTGTAGCCAGAATGTTTATGGTTTGCTATAGTATTTTATGTTTGCCAAATGGTTCAAGTCTTCAATGACAAAAAAAAAGGGAAGTCAACTTTGCATTCTTTCAATGGAATTAATGAAATTAGCAGGATATAATAATACTATTGTTCTTTGTCTATCACGTCCCATTTTAATTCCTATTGCGTTGTCATCATAAACACGTGACAGCTGGGCTACAAGCCGTTCTGAGTTATCGACATATGTTTTGTCTCATCCATCTTACATCTATTTGCAGCGTCATGAATTTTCATGAGCACTGACAGACTCTGTGTCATGTTGCCGTTGGTGGAGAGGTGAATACATTCTCATGCAGAGCACAGTCATGGACCCCAGCCAAGATGGGAATGGAATCAGAAGTCACCTAACTTCCTGCTGTGATTGAATCAATGCTACTCTCTCTCTCCCCAAGAGGATGTAGCCTTTGGGTTGGAAATACTAATTGGAGAATTTGATATTCATGGCATTATAATTGAGCATTTAAAGGTTTATTTTATGAGAAGCTAACAAAAGAATGTGAAGAAATGTAATGTCTGTAATACCCTTGTCACTAGCCATAACTCTAACACTGGCCAGTAGCCATAACCAGTGGCATCAGTTCAAGTTGGGGGGGTGAATATATTTTACTGCATTAGGTTTAAAGGTATGTGGAATGGAGTGTAGGCCTACAATGTCAACCACTACTCAACCTCTTCATAAATGGAGTAATTTACTTCTGGAACGGGGCATACATGAAATAGATTCATAATACACGCTGTCAAGTCACAACAAGGCCGACTTCAAATGCTGAAATCAGTGTGAAAGTAACCTGTGCATAAAACAGCTGACCGCAAATTCAAAGATGCATCCTACATGTATTGAAAGAAAATGAATACATCAAAGGACTTACTTAGGCCTACAATCTACAATGCCGCATGAAGATAAACAAACTCGACCAAAGAATGATGAAAATCACAAAATACAAAAGGAAAATGTACACAAAAGGAAAAATTACACACCCATGATTCAGCACTGCTGAATAGACAGCGACAGCCTATAGAATTCCTCCGTTTGTGCTTGTGCGCAGTTAAGATATTTTTGGGGGCACAGTTAGGTAGCCTACAATGCGTAGGCCTATATTAAATTCATAACTGGACTCAGATCTTTAGAAATGGTAGTGTCAATTGTAAATTAGGATTATCTGACAAACATAAATTAAGAACACAGGACATAGGCATAGGCTACTTAAGGGAATCATAAAGAACTTTGGGGGCGCACATTTTCCCCCGGGGCAGCTTGTCTGTCTCTGATAATATTGTGTTGCCTACACACGCAGCAGTTGCAAACTGTTCAAACTTGGCAGTTTTGCCAGCAAAATTGATCTGTTAGAATATATAATTTTAATTCAGGAAGATGGTTAACCAAGACTGATAGAGTGAGAGGTGTAAATGCATTATACCCGAGGCTGGTAGGCTACAGGTAGGGATTAGAGATGGATGATGAAGTAAGCATACAGCAACAACAAACAAAATGGCCAGACTAACTCATCATTATTTGTTATATATGCTACACCTGTTATTGTCTAAAAACAAGACATGCATTTTGGGGAAATGCTCTAAATCGCAAGTTGTTCAGTTGTGTTTATTTTCAATACATGAAACCAAAATTTGCACTAGCCTACTGGGCGAAAGAATGAAAATATCAGGCCTACCAATTCCCAATTTAATTAACCTCTGGCTATCAGATTACAACAAGGTTTACAAGGCCGACTTCAAATGCCTACACCAAATTCAAAGCAATCTGCGCACTGCCTAAACGGCTGACTGGCAAAGCAAACGGGCCCTGTCTCTGCTCTCTGCTTTCTAAAAGTGAGATGAAGGCGCCAGACTGGCAGCTGCTCTACAAGGATACACACTTTTGTAATGCTAATTTACTGCAATTTGTAGAACAGCAGAAATGTGCTAAATCTACTCCAGCCATTATCACCTTGTTGCTGGAGCTTCATTCACCTCAGTCAATAGGGAACTTTACACTGTACAAACACATCATACTATTCATAATTAGCTGCCTGCTACCCACTACCTCAGCACCTGGATTAAACTCTAGGATAAAACCACCTTTACATTTAGCTGGTTGGTAGATGATAAAATCACCTTTACATTTAGCTGGTTGGTTGGTAGAGGATAAAACCACCTTTACATTTAGCTGGTTGGTTGGTAGAGGATAAACTCACCTTTACATTTAGCTGGTTGGTTGGTAGAGGATAAAATCACCTTTACATTTAGCTGGTTGGTTGGTAGAGGATAAAATCACCTTTACATTTAGCTGGTTGGTTGGTAGAGGATAAAATCACCTTTACATTTAGCTGGTTGGTTGGTAGAGGATAAAAATCACCTTTACATTTAGCTGGTTGGTTGGTAGAGGATAAAAATCACCTTTACATTTAGCTGGTTGGTTGGTAGAGGATAAAATCACCTTTACATTTAGCTTGTTGGTTGGTAGAGGATAAAATCACCTTTACATTTAGCTGGTTGGTTGGTTTTCAGCTTTGATGCTTTGGGGGCCTGCAGTACACAGAAGTGAAGGGAGGGAAAGGATTTCAGAACACATTACGTTTGCATGTTTTTTTCTGAAATTATTGCGTGTGTGAGTGTGTGTGTGTGTGTGCGTGTGTGTGCGTGCGTGATAGTACGTGCGTGTGTCTGAGTGTGTTTCAAGCTGTGGATGATTCACCAGGAGATCTATTAGACCAGATGTGTTGTCTCGTCAGTGTGACAGTGGTGAATCCTCTACTGGTTTCACCCTCAAACCACACGCTCAAAAACACATGCTCAAAACTTCAAGCTCCTTCTGCTTCCTCCTTTAAAACAACACAACAATCAGAAATTTTCATTAATTGCAGGGAGTTGTTTCAAAGCAAATGCTCCATCTTGGCGAAACTCAGATAAGGTCAAATATTTACTTTTTTTATGCTGTCCCAGCTAGTGCACCTCACCAATCAATAAGCATATGATGACTGCTCTTATCTTGGATTGATCTATATCACAGCTGAGAGTCCTCAGAACTCAGCTCAAATGGATCAGAAAACTACACCAGCAAAACTACACCAGAAAAACTACGCCAGCAAAACTACACAAGCAAAACTACACCAACAAAAGACAAGATTATGGTCACTCTTCAACCTAGTGTTGAACATGTCTTAGTTCTCCATCCTGGACAGTCTTTGGAACCTGCTAGTGTAGTTGTGTGATTTGTTTGAGGTGCGTTTAACTCTGAGGACAATCAGCTGTGATATAGATCAATCCAAGATAAGAGCAGTCATCATATGCTTATTGATTGGTAAGGTGCACTAGCTGGGACAGTTGTCCAGAAAGTAGCAGTGGCACTGCAGTAAATGGTTAACTCAAATGAATGTAATACACTAAGGTAAATACAGGCATTAAAAAGCCACTGAACATCCTTGCAAAAATCAAAATAACATACAGGAAACACATAAACAAATGTCTGGCTCTCAGTTACCTCATGCATGGCAATATCAGTGAGCCCAGCTCAGGGAAGTGAATTAGTCTGGGTCCTGGCATTCACCTAACAAAGGCAATCACCTGCCGCCAATCTTCACCTGAATCCCAATACGAGCAGCTTTAGAGGATGGTGTCACAATCTCTCTCTCATCTCTGGGCTCAGCAGTAGAGCATTAGAGATGGGATAGAATCCATGTGTTGGCTGAGAAAGGTGACCATGTTTAGTATTGTCTATACTGAGATTGTGTGCTGAGACATGTGCACCCTACAAGATGTAACAATAGTGGAATACATCAGTGGAGGCTCCTCAGAAGAGGAAGGGGAGGACCATCCTACATAGTGAATTTCAGGGTTGTAAAGTACTTAAGTAAAAATACTTTAAAGTAAGTTTTTTGGGTTATCTGTACTTTACTATTTATATTTTATTGTTACTTTTCTTTCACTACATTCCTAAAGAAAATAATGTACTTTTTACCCCATACATTTTCCCTGACACTCAAAAGTACTCATTATATTTTTAAGGTTTAGCAGGACAGGAAAATGGTCCAATTCACACACTTATCAAGAGAACATCCCTGGTCATCCCTACTGCCTCTGATCTGGCGGACTCACTAAACACAAATGCATTATTTGTAAATTATGTCTGAGTGTTGGAGTGTGCCCCTGGATATCTGTAGATAAAAAAACAAAAACATTGTGTCATTTGGTTTGCTTAATATAAGCAATTTGAAAAGATTTATTATTTTACTTTTGATACTTAAGTATAGTTAAAACCAAATACTTTTAGACTTTTACTCAAGTAGTATCTTACCGGGTGACTTTCACTTTTACTTCAGTCATTTTCTATTAATGTATCTTTACTTTTAGTCAAGCATGACAATTGGGCACTTTTTCCACAACTGGTGAATTTCATAAAGATTGTATCCCCCATATAAATAACATTCTATTGGTAGCAAGAATTTTGTATAATAAGTTATGAATCCGGTGTCGTTTTGCGTATAAGTTCATAAACACTATGCCATGGAATCGGTACGTCAAACATTTATTCACAACTATTTTGCATATGGGACGGCTGTCAATCCTTTGGTCCTTAAATGAAACTGGTATACTTTTTTATTCATCACATTTTTTTTTACCAATTATGTTCTTTAATGCAGGGCCGACAGACAAGTTCCTTACTTTTTCCCCCTTCCACTTTCCTCTTCCATTTTTGCGGTAATGCTGCAATTATTTGGTTGTAATTTAGGGTAGAGCAGACATTTCCATATGTTTTTGTTAGCTGCACGTGCAACATAACTCCACCAGTCCTACCGATGATATCATTTACGAAGATTATACCTTTTTTAAACATTTTGTCAAAAAATAAAGGTTTTTTGTCAATTAATATATTTGAATATACAAAAATAGAGCTTTTTGGTCTAAACACCACTCGCCGTGTTTGGAGGAAGAAGAAGGATGAGTACAACCCCAAGAACACCATCCCAACTCTGAAGCATGGAGGTGGAAACATCATTCTTTGGGGATGCTTTTCTGCAAAGGGGACAGGACGACTGCACCGTATTGAGGGGAGGATGGATGGGGCCATGTATCGCAAGATCTTGGCCAACAACCTCCTTCCCTCAGTAAGAGCATTGAAGATGGGTCGTGGCTGGGTCTTCCAGCATGACAACGACCCGAAACACACAGCCAGGGCAACTAAGGAGTGGCTCCGTAAGAAGCATCTCAAGGTCCTGGAGTGGCCTAGCCAGTCTCCAGACCTGAACCCAATAGAACATCTTTGGAGGGAGCTGAAAGTCCGTATTGCCCAGTGACAGCCCCGAAACCTGAAGGATCTGGAGAAGGTCTGTATGGAGGAGTGGACCAAAATCCCTGCTGCAGTGTGTGTAAACCTGGTCAAGACCTACATGAAACGTATGATCTCTGTAATTGCAAACAAAGGTTTCTGTACCAGATATTAAGTTCTGCTTTTCTGATGTATCAAATACTTATGTCATGCAATAAAATGCAAAATAATTACTTAAAAATCATACAATGTGATTTTCTGGATTTTTGTTTTAGATTCCGTCTCTCACAGTTGAAGTGTACCTGTGATAAAAATTACAGACCTCTACATGCTTTGTAAGTAGGAAAACCTGCAAAATCGGCAGTGTATCAAATACTTGTTCTCCCCACTGTATCTAGATCCTCTATGAGGCTGTGGAGGGATTCAAGTTGTGGATTTAAAAGAAAACATGAATCATCAGCGTACAATGAAACCTTTGACTTTAAGCCCTGGATTTCTGATCCCTTGATATCATTGTTGGATCAGATTTTAATAGCTAACATTTCGATGGCCATAATAAATAGATATGCTGATAGTGGACAACCTTGTTTTACTCCTCTTGACAGTTTAAAACTTTCGGAGAAATAGCCATTATTTACTATTTTACACCTAGGGTTACTATACATGATTTTTTACCGATTTTATAAGAGATTCTTAAAAATTGAAATGCTCCAGTTATTATATATAAACTCCAGTCGTACTTTATCGAATGCCTTTTCAAAGTCAGCTATGAATAGCAGGCCTGGTTTCCCAGATTTTTCATAGTGTTCTATTGTTTACAGTACTTACCTTATATATCTCCAATTTATCGGCCATGTAAAAAAACCTGTCTGATTAGAATGAATAATGTCCGACAATACCTTTTTTTATTCTATGCGCTATACATTTTGCTAGAATTTTTGCATCACAACACTGAGGTGTAAGGGGCCCCAATTTTTTTAATGGACTGGATCTTTATATTTCCCACTTGTATCCTGTTTCAGTAATAATGAAATCAGACCTTCTTCTTGAGTGTCTGATAATCTGCCATTTACACTTGAGTGCTTAAAACATCCTAATAACGGTCCTCTGAGTATATCAAAAAAGGTTTGGTATACCTCGACTGGTATGCCATCCAACCCTGGAGTTTTCCTGGACTTAAAGTCTTTAATTGCATCCAGAAGTTCCTCCTCTGTAATTTCACCTTCACATGAGTCTTTCTGTATGGCTGTTAATTTTACATTATCAACAGAAAAAAATCCCTACAATTAGCTTCAGTTAGAGGAGATGGAGGCGACTGAAATGAAAACATATGCTTAAAGTACTTTGCTTCCTCCTTTCAAAATATAATTTGGTGAATCATGGGTGAGTCCGTCATTTGTAGCCAATTTCAGTAAATTATTTTTGGTAGCATTTCTATGTTGAAGATTAAAAAATAATTTTGTGCATTTTCCCCATATTCCATCCAGTTTGCTTTGTTTTTATAATATATTACACTTGACCTTTTTTAAATAAGTTTCTCCATTTCTTTTTGTTTTTCCTCTAATTTATTCTGAGCCTCTATGTTACAGTTTTGATTGCTATCTATCTGTTCTGTTAGACCTTCTATTTCCTTTGTTAGTACGGACTGTTTTGACCTAATTTGCTTTTGTTTTCGAGATGAGTAATGAATTTCATGGCCTCAAAAGGCACATTTAAAAGTGTCCCATACAATAAGGGATTTGCTGTACCTATGTTATGTCGGAAAAAACAGTTATTAAATATTTTCTCTGTCCTAGTTATCATCCAATTAGGCTTGATTACATTTTTCAATATC
>NC_140004.1:40763345-40784338 GCF_964263955.1 Coregonus lavaretus | reverse complement strand
TTAATAAACATGATTTAGGAGAGGGCCAGGGAGGGCCGGGTCGTCTGGTGAGCAGTTTCTCTGGAATAGGGAGACCATGAGGTAAATGCTATTACACAGGACTACATTTCATAAGCATGGGTTAGATTGTTCAGTAGGTCAAAAGCCCCTTTTATACCTGGTTCAAACATCAAATCAAATCAAATTGCCTTTGTCACATGTGCCGAATACAACAGGTGTAGACCTTACCGTCAAATGCTTACTTACAAGCCCTTAACCAACAATGCAGTTCAAGAAAGAGTTAAGAAAATATTTACCAAATAAACTAAAGTAAAAAAATTAAAAAAGTAACACAATAAAATAACAATAACGAGGCTATATGAAGGGGGTAGTACCAAGTCAATGTGCGGAGGTATGAGTTAGTCGAGGTAATTTGTACATGTAGGTATGGGTAAAGTGACTTTGCATAGATAATAAACAGCGAGTAGCAGCAGAGTAAAAACAAAGGGGTGGGGGTGTAAAATGTAAACAGTCTGGGTGGCCATTTGATTAATTGTTCAGCAGTCTTATGGCTTGGGGGTAGAAGCTGTTAAGGAGCCTTCTGGACCTAGACTTGGCGCTCCGGTACTGCTTGCCATGTGGTAGCAGACAGAACAGTCTATGACTAGGGTGGCTGTAGTCTTTGACAATGTCCTGGATGGCAGGAAGCTAGGCACCCAGTGATGTACTGGGCCTTACGCACTACCCTCTGTAGCGCCTTACAGTCGGATGCCGAGCAGTTGCCATACCAGGCGGTGATGCAACCTGTCAGGATGCTCTCGATAATGCAGCTGTTTGAGGATCTGGGGACCCATGCCAAATCTTTTCATTCTCCTGAGGGGGAAAAGGCATTGCCGTGCCCTCTTCATGACTTTCTTGATGTGTTTGGACCATGTTAGTTTGTTGGAGATGTGGACACCAAGGAACTTGAAACTCTCGACCCGCTCAACTACAGCCCATTCGATGTGAATGGGGGCGTGTTCGGCCCTCCTTTTCCTCTAGTTCAAGATCATCTCCTTTGTCTTGCTCACATTGAGGGAGAGGTTGTTGTCCTGGCACCACACTGCCAGGTCTCTGACCTCCTCCCTATAGGCTGTCTCATCGTTGTCAGTGTTCAGGCCTACCACCGTTGTGTCGTCAGCAAACTTAATGATGGTATTGGAGTCGTGCATGGCCACGCAGTCGTGGGTGAACAGGGAGTACAGGAGGAGACTAAGCACGCACCCCTGAAGGGCCCCCGTGTTGAAGATCAGCTTGGCAGATGTGTTGTTGCCTACCCTTACCACCTGGGGGCGGCCTGTCAGGAAGTCCAGGATCCAGTTGCAGAGGGAGGTATATAGTCCCAGGGTCCCATGGTCTCTCTTAGCTTTGTGGGAACTATGGTGTTGAACGCTGAGCTGTATTCAATGAACAGCATTCTCACATATGTGTTCCTTTGTCCAGGTGGGAAAGGGCAGTGTGGAGTGCGATTGAGATTGCGTCATCTGTGGATCTGTTGGGGCGGTATGCGAATTGGAGTGAGTCTAGGGTTTCCGGGATGATGGTGTTGATGTGAGCCATGACCAGCCTTTCAAAGCACTTCATGGCTACTGACATGAGTGCTACGGGGCGGTAGTCATTTAGGCAGGTTACCGTCATTTTCTTGGGCACACGGACTATGGTGGTCTGCTTGAAACATGTAGGTATTACAGACTTGGTCAGTGAGAGGTTGCAAATGTCAGTGAAGACACTTGCCAGTTGGTCCGCATATGCTCTGAGCACACGTCCTGGTAATCAGTCTGGCCTCGCGGCATTGTGAATGTTGACCTGTTTAAAGGTCTTGCTCACATCGGCTACGGAGAGCGTGATCACACAGTTGTCCGGAACAGCTGGTGCTCTCATGCATGCTTCATTGTTGCTTGCCTCGACGTGAGCATAAAAGGCATTTAGCCCGTCTGGTAGGCTCGCGTCACTGGGCAGCTCGCAGCTGGGTTTACGTTTGTAGTCCGTAATAGTTTGCAAGCCCTGCCACAACCGTGTAGCGTCAGAGCCGGTGTATTAGGATTCAATCTTAGTCCTGTATTGACACTTTGCTTGTTTGATGGTTCGTCTGAGGGCATAGCGTGATTTCTTATAAGCATCCAGATTAGTGTCCCGTTCCTTGAAAGCGGCAGCTCTAGCCTTTAGCTTGGTGCGGATGTTGCCTGTAATCCATGGCTTCTGGATGGGATATGTACGTATGGTCCCTTTGGGACGACGTCGTCGATGAACTTATTGATGAAGCCGGTGACTGAGGTGGTATACTCCTCAATGTCATTGGATGAATCCTGGAACATATTCCAGTCTGTGCTAGCAAAACAGTCCTGTAGCGTAGCATCTGCGTCATCTGACCACTTCCGTCTTGAGCGAATCACTGGTACCTCCTGCTTTAGTTTTTGCTTGTAAACAGGAATCAGGAGGATATAATTATGGTCAGATTTGCCAAATGGAGGGCGAGGGATAGCTTTGTCTGTGTTTCTGTGTGTGAAGTAAAGGTGGTCTAGAGTTTCTTTCCTCTAGTTGGACATGTGACATGCTGTTAGAAATGAGGTAAAACAGATTTAAGTTTGCCTGCATTAAAGTCCTCAGCCACTAGGAGTGTTGCTTCTGGATGAGCATTTTCTTGTTTGCTTATGGCCTTATACAGCTCGTTGAGTGTGGTCTTATTGCAAGCATCGGTTTGTGGTGGTAAATAGACGGCTACGAAAAATATAGGTAAACTCTCTTGGTAGATAGTGTGGTCTACAGTTTATTATGAGGTACTCTACCTCAGGCGAGCAACAACTCGATACTTCCTTAATATTAGACATCGCGCACCAGCTGTTATTGACAAATAGACACACACCACCATCACTCATCTTACCGGACATAGCAGTTCTCGCTTGCCGATGCACAGAAAACCCAGCCAACTGTATATTATCTGTGTCGTCGTTCAGCCACGACTCGGTGAAACGCCCCCTGTATTTCCGTCTTTTCTTCACGCGAATGACGGGGAGAGAAAAAGGGTTTGATGTTCCCACGTCCAATGCCATTGCAAAATCTAATATTTTAAAACATTGGAAAGGCCAAGAATGTAAACTGAACTACAAATGTATTAGGGATGCATGGGACGGACTATGATGGAGTCGCAGCAGAAGAGCGCAGTGCCTGACAAGTGTTATGGCCAGGTATAATGTGTAGGCCTACTTTTCCACCTGTAACCTACCTTTAGATCTAGCCAGAATGAACGGTGGGCGGTGGTGAACAGTCTTTTAGCATTTTCCAGCTATCAATAAAGTGCAGAAGATGTCCAAACTGATGCGTAAAGGCGCACAGCTTTCTGGAAGCATCAGCGAAGTTCACTGTCCAATATAATGTAGGCTTCAATACGAAGGTAGGCCTCTTTAGGCTACTTCTAGATTTACACTTTATTCCTTTATAAAGCCAATTGCTCCTTTGCACTTTTTATCGATTGTCGCTTTTTTAGTATAATTTGACCATGCGTCTTGCTATAGGTTATCATATTGAGGTTCCGTTAGCGAATTATCACTGATCAATGATTTGGTGGAAACTGAACCAGGGTCATTCTCCAAGCATGTCACTTTTTTCCCCGTTGGTACTGATTAGGCCTATACTAAAGGTTATTACAATACAAGATTACAATAATATAAAGACAACGTATGTAAACATCCATGCATAAAGAACAACCCTGTCCAGACCTGTTTGGATAATGTGTTGCGCCATTCAGAGATGCACTTTGTAGCCTACTCTGTAACTTAACCTGTTTCTGTTTTTAAGGTACATGTCATTTTTATTCATACTGTGCAGTAATTGTATTTTGTGCACAAATCCAGATACTCAGCTCATTTGTGTGGTGACTTTTTTAGGGATGGGAGAGATTCTCAGAACATGTATTTGTATGGCTGTGGACAGGTCAAAGGTCGAGGTTATAGGGACAGTAGTCTATTACGCCCAGTTTGAAATCAATGGATATAGAAAAGTAGTCTGTAATGATGAGAGAATAAAACGATTGACTTTAAAAGTGTGATGTTTTCTGTCGATTGATACAGCTTGTGTCATAATGGGAGGTCTAAGGCAGGTTGGATTCATTTGCATACATGGAGGGGCCAGCGAATCTGGTCACAATGTGAACGAAGACAAGAGACACATTTTATTACCATGTGTAGACGCAACAAATCTTGATCTGATGAGGACAACCACATGTTAATGCAAGGTGGAACCACGGCTAGAGAGAGATAAGCTTGACTCGAAACGCATTGAGGCTGTGATTTCTATTTAGTGATATACAATCATAGTGTTCTTTGTAGATAACCTTTAGGATCGGTGGTCTGATGCAAGGTTACTTGTATGCTGGTTATTATACGTCTTTAGTTGCGTAATAGAAATATGTTATTGAAAGAAAACTGTTAAATCTTTGAAGAGAACCACTTTCTTCCTTCCCAACCAAATAACTTGTTGTTTGGCATGTAGGATTTTAATTGAATTATAGGATTTTAATTGAATTAATATTAATTAGAGATGTGTTATCTAGCATATTTTCTCAAGTGCTCTATTACACTGTGCTGCCATTGGTCTGTCTCCTTAATGTATCTGTCTGACAGCTTCAGACAAGCTACACTTGTAAAGACAATCAGAAAGGCTCTCTAACCAGTATCTGTGCAGCACTACAGTCTGTGATTATTCTGCCTTACAATTGGGATTTTGCCACGCTCTTCAGTTTATCACCAACCCCTCTTATGGTAATTTAGTGCCACCATGTGGTTCTAATATGTTATGGCTATCACTACTACCAGTGTCCAATATTTTTTAAAATATCTATAAATGAAAACACAACCACTGTGAAACAGTGCATCAACTCATCATGTCATAAAGATCACAAAATCCAGCATAATATTTTGGACATCATGGAACACTTCAAAAGCGTCCTCCCTCTTTGGAAAAACATTTAAAGGCTGTGTTCACAACAACTCTCTTCCACATTAAACTATTCACCCCTACACCTTTAACTCCAGATCGTACCCCATCTCCCAGTCCCATCCAACCCAGGCACAGTGTCCCTGGCTGTCTCTCTGTGTTCTCTCAGTGACTGTGAACGTTATTGGTGTATGGCGGCATTGGCAGAACAGTCCTCCCATAATTTGGCATGCCGAAGGCTGGGCTCTTCCCCGCTGGGCGGAGGTGGTGGAGGTGGTGATGGTGGAGGTGGTGGAGGTGGTGATGGTCAAGGTTTTCCACCTCCCCAAACTGCCTGAGGTGGAATAGCAGGGTTAACTTCCTGGTCATGGCCCTGAGGGAGAAGATGATGAAGACGAAGAAGAAGAAGAAGAAGAAGAAGAAGAAGAAGAAGAAGAAGAAGAAGAAGAAGAAGAAGAAGAAGAAGAAGAAGAAGAAGAAGAAGAAGAAGAAGAAGAGGGAGAAGATGATGAAGAAGAAGAAGAAGAAGAAGAAGAAGAAGAAGAAGAAGAAGAAGAAGAAGAAGAAGATGATGAAGAAGAAGAAGAAGAAGAAGAAGAAGAAGAAGAAGAAGAAGAAGAAGAAGAAGAAGAAGAAGAAGAAGAAGAAGAAGAAGAAGAAGAAGAAGAAGAAGAAGAGTGAGAATAGGAAAATATTACATATGGATGATTGTCCCTGAACAGATGCCATGACCATTGAAAGGTAAACAGAGACTTTGTTCTGCTTTACCTGCTCTGCATGAGATTGATTGATTTGACAATGTTTTGCTACTCACAGTATAGCTATACATCAGCTTTCCATAGACACTCCTCTGTGATGGCTCCCATATGGCTCAGTTGATAAAGCATGGCGCTAGACGCGTCTGCTAAATGGCATATACAGTACATCATCCTACCTGAGGGCGAAGAAGGAAGCCAGGAGCTCTGAGAGGATGAAGAGGAGGTAGATGGAGTGGACGGCCCTCTCCAGAGGGAGGATGATGATGTCCTCGTCAGTCAGGAAGAAGAGTAGGATGGGCAGCTGGAACAGGAAGGAGATCAGCCAGAACCCAGCCAGCTCTGGCACCTGAGAGAGGGAGGAACACAGAGAGAGAGACTGAAGAGACAGATTGAGAAAGAGACACACACACACAGACGTATGACGACACACACACACACACACACACACACACACAGACTTATGACGAAACACACACACACACACACACACACAGACCTATGACAAAACACACACACACACAGACGTATGACGACACACACACACACACACACACACACAGTCAGAGACTCAGTGGGGCGTCCTAGCCAAGAATGTTTACACACCTACTCACACAGGGTACTTAAACAGGCACTGTATCAGATCAGATATGCATTGAGTTTGTGGGAGAGGGGGAAATGGGGTGAGGGGGAGAGGGGGAAATGGGGTGAGGGAAAGAGGGGGACGACAGTGACGGAGAGAGGGGGAGAGGGAGAGAGGAGGAGAGGAGAAGCGTTTCCAGAGAGAAAGTTAGATTCAGTTACTTTCTCTTTGAGGTTTCCGACATAGCCCAGATAGAGCCTGGTGATTTCACAGATGGTAAGCAGAACCACTCCAGTCACAAGTAAAGCCTGGTAGTACCCAGGCAGGTAATACAACTATGACAAGAAAGACAAATATTGTATTATTGATCTGGGTATCCCATACATAATTAATTGAGCGTTGAGAAACCTTGGGGAAACCTCTGTGAAGTCAGTAGGGAAAAACCCACCTTTAGATCCAGCATGAGAACAGCTGAGACCCACCAGCATGGGAAATAGAAAATGTTAAAGTACAGGAGCATCTGAAGGGGCAGGTGGGACACCAACTCATTGACTGGAATATAAAAACATAGACATAAAACAATTTATATTTGAAGTTTAGCTATTTTAATTATACAAATACTTTCCTGAATATCCAAACACTCTCCAAAAATATATCAAATACTTTTCTAAAACAAAAACAAATCCAAAAGAGTATTTGACACAGGCATTATACAGCATACAGTACTCTAGCATACAACAGGCCTACCTGTTTTATCATCCTGGTCCTTGTTATAGTCACTGCTAAAGTCCCCTGTCCTGTTGTTAGTGAACACAGACCCACCGACGGAGGCCAGGCCCATCCGGAGGTTCTGGGGTATGGGGGAGTAGAACACAGGCATTGTGGCCCAATACAACCATGTACCACTACCACTCTGTGTGTTTGTGTGTGTGTGTGTTTCCAGAAAAATTTAAGTTATTCTTAAACAAACAGAAGAAAAAAAATTGGTGTGTAGAAACAGTAGACAGAGTGTATGTGTCCCTGATTGAGGACTACAGGGATTAGTCAGTTTACCAGACAGCAGCGTCTGCTAATTAGATTATCAGAGTGGTGGGCGGAGGAAGACAGGGGATTAGCGCCCTAGACAGACGGAGGAACGTGGCTGTGGTCAGTGTCTCTGTCTCTATATTCACTACCTTATTATTAGGGTTTAATACGTGGGAATAGAAAGTATGTGTTAAGCTATGGTTAAACCCAGCACTCAGAGAAACAAAACACGACTAAGGGAGTGGAAGAAACAAAAATTATTTTAATAAAAGTTCAATTTGTCTTAGTCCAAAAACAACTGAAGAAAAGGAACAGAGTGGGCTAGTCGGCTCCGGAGGAAGGAGAGGCTGAGGCAGGCAGGCAGGCAGGCAGGCAGGCAGGCAAGCAGGAAGGCAGGCAGGCAGGTTGGGAGGTATGTCTGAACGCTCTAGTAAGAACAACGATCTGGCGCCGGTGGAGAGCCATGCCCAGGAATTAGTAGTGCAGGTTGATGAGAGAATAGGATGCAGCTGCGTAGGCAGGAATCACTGGAAACAACCCGCAGCTGCACAGGAGAGGCAGATCCTGAGCACGCCCCCCGATCCACTCCAGACACACACCGGCAGACGCACCAACATAATGGGGACAAACACACATACAGATACAACAGACAAAGAGGGGACAAAACAAGGAGGAAGGGAAACAGAAAAGGGAGAGACAAGCTTCCCACATAACAGTACCCCCCCCCCCCCCCTCAATGGTCGCCACCTGGCGACCCACCAGGCCTGTCAGGGTTGTCGTGATGGAAGTCCGTGATCAGCTGAGGATCCAACACAAAACGCTTAGGGACCCAAGACCTCTCCTCTGGTCCATAACCTTCCCAATCGACTAGGTATTGGAGACCCCTACCCCGCCTCCGAGAGTCCAGGAGCCTACTGACGGTGTAGGCCGGATGGTCGTCAATGAGGCGAACAGGTGGAGGTGGATCTGCCGGCGGACACAAAAGGCTGGAGGACACAGGTTTCAGTTGGGAGACGTGGAAAGTAGGGTGTATCTTCATGGCTGAAGGCAACTTCAAATGAACCGCAGCGGGGTTAACGATGGACTCCACCACAAACGGACCCAGGTACCGAGGAGACAGCTTGCGTGATTTGGTACGAAGAGGTACGTTCTTTGATGACAGCCAAACTTCTTGACCAGGATGAAACACAGGTGCGGGAGTCCTGCTCCTATCCGCTGTCGTCTTGTTCCTGTCGGTGGTCCGAAGCAACGCTTCCCGAGCGTCGCTCCACACTCTCTGGCAGCGGCGGAGGTTCTCCTGAACCGAAGGAACAGCCAATTCCTTCTCCTGAGCAGGAAACAGAGGGGGTTGATAACCCATGGTTACTTCGAAGGGTGAAAGGCCGGTGGCAGAGGTGGTGAGGGAGTTGTGGGCGTACTCTATCCAAGGCAGATGTTTGGCCCAGGATGATGGATGTTGAGCAGCCACACAATGAAGGGTTGCTTTGAGGTCTTGATTGGCTCTTTCTGTTTGACCGTTGGTCTGGGGATGAAACCCTGAGGACAGACTAACGGAAGCACCCAAAGCAGAACAGAAAACCTTCCAAACACGGGAAGTAAACTGTGGGCCTCTATCAGATACGATGTCCACAGGTATTCCATGGGGACGGAATACATGTTGGACTAGGAGGTCCGCTGTCTCACTGGCAGACGGTAATTTTGGTAATGCTATATAGTGAACAGATTTAGAGAATCTGTCCACAATGGTAAGTATAGTATCATTACCTTCAGACTTGGGTAGGCCGGTGACAAAATCCATGGCTATGTGGGACCAGGGAAGGCTAGGAACTGGGAGGGGTAGCAGCAGCCCTGAAGGGGACTGATGGGAGGCTTTGCCCCGAGCACAGGTTGAACAGGCTGCCACAAAAGCCCGAACGTCAGTTTCCATTGAAGGCCACCAAAAATGTCTCTTAAGCAGCGTCAACGTGCGTCTCATCCCAGGGTGACCAGCAAAACGGGAGGTGTGAATCCACTGCAACACCTGAGACCGGACCGTCTCGGGAACAAAGAGTAGGTTGGGAGGTCCATCACCCGGTCCCGGGTCCGTGGCAAGTGCAGTCTTCACAAGAGACTCGATCTCCCACTGTACTGCCGCCACGACGCATGAGGAAGGTAGGACTGCCTCAGGCTCGCTGGTCTCCGAAGGGTCAGCAAACTGGCGGGACAAAGCATCTGTTTTAACATTTCTTGACCCCGGTCTGTATGTTAGAATAAAGTTAAACCTACTAAAAAACAGGGCCCATCTGGCTTGGCGTGAGTTGAGTCTCTTAGTGGCTTGGATGTAAGCCAAGTTTTTGTGGTCTGTCCAGACCACAAACGGCAGTTCAGCTCCATCCAGCCAGTGCCGCCATTCTTCCAGTGCTAGCTTGACCGCCAGCAGTTCCCGGTTTCCAACGTCGTAATTCCGTTCTGTGGGTGACCATTTCTTGGAGAAAAAAGCACAGGGGTGAAGCTTTTGGTCAGTGGGGGAGCGCTGGGAGAGGACTGCTCCCACACCTGAGTCAGACGCGTCCACCTCCACAATAAACTGCAGAGAGGTATTGGGGTGTATCAACACGGGGGAGGTGGAAAACAGTTCCTTCAAAACCCCTACCGCCTGCTCCGCCTCAGGGGACCACAGAAAAGGGACTTTTGGGGATGTGAGTCTAGTAAGGGGTGCCACCACTTTACTAAAACCCTTAATGAATCTACAGTAGAAGTTAGCAAAGCCCAAAAATCGTTGAAGTTGCTTACGGGTGGTGGGTGTGGGCCATTCCGTCACTGCCCGGATCTTCTCGGGGTCCGCCTTCACCTGCCCGCTCTCAATGATGAAACCAAGGAACGATGTAGACTGTTTGTGGAACTCACACTTTTCTGCTTTGACGTACAGCTTATTCTCCAAGAGCCGTTGAAGGACTTGACGGACGTGTGACTCATGCTCCTCGGGTGACTTGGAAAAAACAAGAATATCATCCAGGTATACAAAGACAAAACGGTTCAAAAAATCCCTAAGAACATCGTTCACCATGGCTTGGAATACAGCAGGGGCGTTTGAGAGCCCAAAGGGCATGACCAAATACTCAAAATGCCCCAGTGGAGTGTTGAAAGCGGTTTTCCACTCATCTCCCTTTCGGATACTGACAAGGTGATAAGCGTTCCTGAGGTCGAGCTTGGAGAAAACTGTGGCGCCATGCAGAGGTTCAAAAGCTGAGTTGATGAGTGGAAGGGGATACTTGTTTTTAACAGTTATGTTGTTTAAACCCCTGAAATCGATACAGGGGCGTAACGACTTGTCTTTCTTTTCAACGAAAAAGAAACCTGCACCCAAAGGAGACGACGAGGGACGGATTATGCCCGAGGCCAGAGAATCACCAATATACTGCTCCATTGCCTCTCTTTCCGGTCGGGACAGATTGTATAAGCGACTAGAGGGCAAGGGAGCACCAGGAAGCAGTTCAATAGGGCAATCATAAGGCCTTGTCCTTACTGAAAACCTCAGCTAAGTCATGGTATTCTTTGGGGACAGATGACAGATCGGGAGGAGCTGAGGGATGAGTTGGGTTACACTTAGTGGGGGGAACCGCTGACCTAAGGCACTCTGAATGGCAGTTAGTGCTCCAACTGAGAATTGTGTGACGTGTCCAATCAATTTGTGGGTTGTGAAGAGCCAACCAGGGGAAGCCAAGGATTAGGGGGGTAGCTGAGCCAGACATAACTCTTAACTGAATGCTTTCACAATGATTGCCAGAAATCACTAGGGAAACGGGGGTGGTTTGATGAGTTATCTCCGCGAGGAGGCGCCCATCAAGGGCTGTGACTCGAATGGGGGTAGGTAGTGGCTCCACGGGGATACGAGCTTGTGTAACGAACTGGTGGCTAATAAAGTTGTCTTCTGCACCTGAGTCTATGAGAGCTGAGAGTGGCAGGGAATGACTCTGGAAACGTAAGGTTACAGGTACTTGTAATCGGGGAATGATGGGTTCAGGATCTAACTCTGGGCTCGCAAGTAGACCCACCGTTACGAGCGAGCCTTGTCTTTTGGTCGCTTAGGGCATGTAGCCAGAATGTGTGTGGCGTCTCCACAGTACAGGCACTCACCCGCCTGGAGGCGCCGTTGCCGCTCTGCTGGAGGTAGTCGAGCTCGACCCACTTGCATTGGTTCCTCCTCTGTGCTCGGGATGGGATCAGGAACAAGAAGCTGCCGGCTCCGGGGAGGCGAGACTCGAGTGGTTGAAGGCTGGGGAACTCGTCCTCCTAGATGTGGCCGACCGCCTCTCTCCCGACGCCTCTCCCGCAACCGGTTGTCTAGCTTAATGGACAGGGAAACGAGAGAATGTAAATCATGTGGCTCGTCACGAGCAGCCAGTTCATCCTTAATGGCTTCATTCAAACCGTTTAGAAATGCTCCTTGAAGTGCCACATTGTTCCACTTGGAGTCCGCTGCCAAAGTCCAGAACTCAATAGAGTACTCAGCCACACTGTTAGAACCCTGCCTCAAATTAAAAAGTCTCTTGGAGGAATTACCCACATGGTCAGGATGGTCAAAAACAGTCTTCAATTTAGCAGAAAAATCAGCAAAAGTCAATCCAGTCAAAGTTTGATTTGAGCACACAGCCTCAGCCCAAACCAGAGCTCTCCCTCTTAACAGCCCCAGAACATAATGTACCTTAGAGGAATCAGTAGAAAATGACAGTGGTCTCTGCCGAAAAATCAAGTCACACTGAAGCAAAAATCCCCGGCACTTGTCCAATTCTCCATTGTCCAACATGTCTCTGGACCTACTCACTGCCACAGTCATACTCTGGACCTAGTTTTGTCCCATGGAATAAATGTTGTAGATCTTAATGTTTTTCCACAAAATCCTGGACTATCGGACCACCATTTTATTACGTTTGCAATCGCAACAAATAATCTGCTCAGACCCCAACCAAGGAGCATCAAAAGTCGTGCTATAAATTCTCAGACAACACAAAAATTCCTTGATGCCCTTCCAGACTCCTTCTGCCTACCCAAGGACGTCAGAGGACAAAAATCAGTTAACCACTTAACTGAGGAACTCAATTTAACCTTGCGCAATACCCTGGATGCAGTTGCACCCCTAAAAACGAAAAACATTTGTCATAAGAAACTAGCTCCCTGGTATACAGAAAATACCCGAGCTTTGAAGCAAGCTTCCAGGAAATTGGAACGGAAATGGCGCCACACCAAACTGGAAGTCTTCCGACTAGCTTGGAAAGACAGTACCGTGCAGTACCGAAGAGCCCTCACTGCTGCTCGATCATCCTACTTTTCCAACTTAATCGAGGAAAATAAGAACAATCCAAAATTTCTTTTTGATACTGTTGCAAAGCTAACTAAAAAGCAGCATTCCCCAAGAGAGGATGGCTTTCACTTCAGCAGTAATAAATTCATGAACTTCTTTGAGGAAAAGATCATGACCATTAGAAAGCAAATTACGGACTCCTCTTTGAATCTGCGTATTCCTCCAGGGCTTAGCTGTCCTGGATCTGCACAGCTCTGCGAGGGCCTGGGATCGGGAGAGACACTTAAGTGTTTTAGTACTATATCTCTTGACACAATGATGAAAATAATCATGGCCTCTAAACCTTCAAGCTGCATACTGGATCCTATTCCTACTAAACTGCTGAAGGAGCTGCTTCCTGTGCTTGGCCCTCCTATGTTGAACATAATAAACAGCTCTCTATCCACCGGATGTGTACCAAACTCACTAAAAGTGGCAGTGATAAAGCCTCTCTTGAAAAAGCCAAACCTTGACCCGGAAAATATAAAAAACTATCGGCCTATATCGAATCTTCCATTCCTCTCAAAAATTTTAGAAAAAGCTGTTGCGCAGCAACTCACTGCCTTTCTGAAGACAAACAATGTATACGAAATGCTTCAGTCTGGTTTTAGACCCCATCATAGCACTGAGACTGCACTTGTGAAGGTGGTAAATGACCTTTTAATGGCGTCAGACCGAGGCTCTGCATCTGTCCTCGTGCTACTAGACCTTAGTGCTGCCTTTGACACCATCGATCACCACATTCTTTTGGAGAGACTGGAAACCCAAATTGGTCTACACGGACAAGTTCTGGCCTGGTTTAGATCTTACCTGTCGGAAAGATATCAGTTTGTCTCTGTGAATGGTCTGTCCTCCGACAAATCAACTGTACATTTCGGTGTTCCTCAAGGTTCCGTTTTAGGACCACTATTGTTTTCACTATATATTTTACCTCTTGGGGATGTTATTCGAAAACATAATGTTAACTTTCACTGCTATGCGGATGACACACAGCTGTACATTTCAATGAAACATGGTGAAGCCCCAAAATTGCCCTCGCTAGAAGCCTGTGTTTCAGACATAAGGAAGTGGATGGCTGAAAACTTTTTACTTTTAAACTCGGACAAAACAGAGATGCTTGTTCTAGGTCCCAAGAAACAAAGAGATCTTCTGTTAAATCTGACAATTCATCTTGATGGTTGTAAAGTCGTCTCAAATAAAACTGTGAAGGACCTCGGCGTTACTCTTGACCCTGATCTCTCTTTTGACGAACATATCAAGACTGTTTCAAGGACAGCTTTTTTCCATCTACGTAACATTGCAAAAATCAGAAATTTTCTGTCCAAAAATGATGCAGAAAAATTAATCCATGCATTTGTTACTTCTAGGTTAGACTACTGCAATGCTCTACTTTCCGGCTACCCGGATAAAGCACTAAATAAACTTCAGTTAGTGCTAAATACGGCTGCTAGAATCCTGACTAGAACCAAGAAATTTGATCATATTACTCCAGTGCTAGCTTCCCTACACTGGCTTCCTGTTAAGGCAAGGGCTGATTTCAAGGTTTTACTGTTAACCTATAAAGCGTTACATGGGCTTGCTCCTACCTATCTTTCCGAGCTGGTCCTGCCGTACATACCAATACGTACGCTACGGTCACAAGACGCAGGCCTCCTAATTGTCCCTAGAATTTCTAAGCAAACAGCGGGAGGCAGGGCTTTCTCCTATAGATCTCCATTTTTATGGAACAGTCTGCCTACCCATGTGAGAGACGCAGACTCGGTCTCAACCTTTAAGTCTTTACTGAAGACTTATCTCTTCAGTAGGTCATATGATTGAGTGTAGTCTGGCCCAGGAGTGTGAAGGTGAACGGAAAGGCTCTGGAGCAACGAACAGCCCTTGCTGTCTCTGCCAGGCCGGTTCCCCTCTCCACTGGGGTTCTCTGCCTCTAACCCTGTTGCAGGGGCTGAGTCACTGGCTTGCTGGTGCTCTTTCATGCCGTCCCTGGGAGGGGTGCGTCACTTGAGTGGGTTGAGTTACTGACGTGATCTTCCTGTCTGGGTTGGCGCCCCCCCTTGGTTTGTGCTGTGGTGGAGACCTCTGTGGGCTATACTCGGCCTTGTCTCAGGATTGTAAGTTGGTGGTTGAGGATATCCCTCTAGTGGTGCGGGGGCTGTGCTTTGGCAGAGTGGGTGGGGTTATATCCTTCCTGTTTGGCCCTGTCCGGGGGTTTCTTCGGATGGGGCCACAGTGTCTCCGGACCGCTCCTGTCTCAGCCTCCAGTATTTATGCTGCAGTAGTTTATGTGTCGGGGGGCTGGGGTTAGTTGGTTATACCTGGAGTACTTCTCCTGTCTTATCCAGTGTCCTGTGTGAATTTAAGTATGCTCTCTCTAATTCTCTCGTTCTCTCTTTCTCTCTGAGAACCTGAGCCCTAGGACCATACGTCAGGACTACCGGGCATGATGACACCTTGCTGTCCCCAGTCCGCCTGGCCTTGCTGCTATTCCAGTTTCAACTGTTCTGCCTGCGGTTACGAAACCCCTACCTGTCCCAGACCTGCTGTTTTCAACTCTTAATGATCGGCTATGAAAAGCCAACTGAGAGACCTGAGCCCTAGGACCATACGTCGGGACTACCGGCCGTGGTGACTCCTTGCTGTCCCCAGTCCGCCTGGCCTTGCTGCTATTCCAGTTTCAACTGTTCTGCCTGCGGTTATGGAACCCCTACCTGTCCCAGACCTGCTGTTTTCAACTCTTAATGATCGGCTATGAAAAGCCAACTGAGATTTATTCCTGATTATTATTTGACCATGCTTGTCACTTATGAACATTTTTGAACATCTTGGCATGGTTCTGTTATAATCTCCACCCGGCACAGCCAGAAGAGGACTGGCCACCCCTCATAGCCTGGTTCCTCTCTAGGTTTCTTCCTAGGTTTTCGCCTTTCTAGGGAGTTTTTCCTAGCCACCGTGCTTCTACACCTGCATTACTAGCTGTTTGGGGTTTTAGGCTGGGTTTCTGTACAGCATTTCGAGATATTAGCTGATGTAAGAAGGGCTATATAAAATAAAATTGATTGATTGAAATTGATTGAACGGTTCAGGCGACGTGACAGGGGGTTCCCGATGGAACGAAGCCTGCATAATGTCAGAGGAAACCACTTGGGGTGCATCAAACTGGGGGTCAGAGAGAGATGGAGAACTGATAACAGACAATTTAGAGACTTGTGTTGTTAACTGAGTCACCTGGTTCAGCAGTTGATGATTATTTTCCAAAAGAGTCCGAATCAATTGGTCATGCTGTCCTAGCAACGTTCCTTGAGCCTGGATAGCTTGTTGGAAGCTGTCTTTGTTTGCCCCGTGCTGTTTCTCTGTTGGGTCCATGGCCAGATCGTTCTGTTAAGCTATGGTTAAACCCAGCACTCAGAGAAACAAAACACGACTAAGGGAGTGGAAGAAACAAAAATTATTTTAATAAAAGTTCAATTTGTCTTAGTCCAAAAACAACTGAAGAAAAGGAACAGAGTGGGCTAGTCGGCTCCGGAGGAAGGAGAGGCTGAGGCAGGCAGGCAGGCAGGCAGGCAGGCAGGCAGGAAGGCAGGCAGGCAGGTTGGGAGGTATGTCTGAACGCTCTAGTAAGAACAACGATCTGGCGCCGGTGGAGAGCCATGCCCAGGAATTAGTAGTGCAGGTTGATGAGAGAATAGGATGCAGCTGCGTAAGCAGGAATCACTGGAAACAACCCGCAGCTGCACAGGAGAGGCAGATCCTGAGCACGCCCCCCGATCCACTCCAGACACACACCGGCAGACGCACCAACATAATGGGGACAAACACACATACAGATACAACAGACAAAGAGGGGACAAAACAAGGAGGAAGGGAAACAGAAAAGGGAGAGACAAGCTTCCCACATAACAGTATGATGGGGATCAGCGGTTTTCAGATGTCAAATTGAACATTGATTGTGAGAAAACTGAAAATATATTGAACAAAAATGTAAACGCAACATGCAACAATTTCAACGATTTTAGTGAGTTACAGGTGAAGAAGCCAGATGTGGAGGACCTGGGCTGGCGTGGTTACACATGGTCTGCGGTTGTGAGGCTGGTTGGACGTACTGCTAAATTCTCTAAAACAACGTTGGAGGTGGCTATGCTAAAGAACTGAACATTAAATTCTCTGGCAATAGCTCTGGTGGACATTTCTGCAGTCAGCATGTCAATTGCATGCTCCCTCAAAACTTGAGACATCTGTGGCATTGTGTTGTGACCAAACTGCACATTTTAGTTTTATTAGGCCTTTTATTGTCCCCAGCACAAGGTGCACCTGTGTAATGATCATGCTGTTTAATCAGCTTCTTGATATGCCAAAGCTGTCAGGTTGATGGATTATTTTAGCAAAGAAGAAATGCTCACTAACAGGGGTGTAAACAAATTTGAGAGAAATATGCTTTCTGTGCGTATGGAACATTTCTGGGATCTTTTATTTCAGCTCATGAAACATGGGACCAACACTTTGTTTATATTTTTGTTCAGTATAAATAAAACCAATGAAAACAATACCCTGTAATAGGTTCAGGATTAATGAATGTAATCTTTGAAGTCGACATTACCTTTTTCGTACACTAACCTCTATCATTACCTGCTGAAACTCTGCTGTACAACGTTTTGTTTGGCTGGAAGATAGACAGCATATTAAACCACAGATTCAGCATGAGACACATTCTACGTAACTTGTTTAAACTTTTATTGACAAATTCATATTTTAAATTTATTTTTACTTTGCAAAGAGACAGTGTGGTAGGCTTTGCTCTGCTCAGCTGCACCAAGTCGTTTGTCCTCAAACCAGGGCCTGGCTCATGTTGTGGCCTTGAGGCCCCACTCATCATATGTGACTGGGTGCAGTGACAGAGTCTGGCCACCAGATGTCATTCTGCTCACAACTCATCCCTGGGAGCTCTCAGGGGAAAGTGTTGAAACTCGTCTGGCACCTCCTCTCCCTTCTGAGATCTCTTGTAGAAACCCAGAGAGTCCAGCAGGCTACTGATCTCATCCACCTTCATCTTCTTCACAGAGACAGTCTGATACAACACACACAAAATGCTTACATTCAGTACAGGCAAGCAACCATAATGAAGATTAAAAGGTTCACATTTTTTTATATTTTACCTTAATTTAACTAGGCAAGTCAGTTAAGAACAAATTCTTACTTACAATGACAGCCTACTTCATGACAGCCTGCGTGCATACAAAAATGTATGCACGCATGACTGTAAGTCGCTTTGGATAAAAGCGTCTGCTAAATGGCATATATATATATTTTTTTTTTTACTTGCAAAGCCCCCACCCCCCGGCCAAACCCTCCCCTAACCCGGCCGACGCTGGGCCAATTGTGTGCCACCCTACAGGACTCCCGATCACGGCCGGTTGTGATACAGCCTGGGATTGAACCCTGGTCTGTAGTGACGCCTCTAGCACTGAGATGCAGTGCCTTAGACCGCTGAGCCACTCGGGATACAAAAGACACAGAGGAGTTATTTATTCGCAACATCACATTCTCTTTAACTGTTTCAGACCACACCGATATGCTCCTCTTTTTTCATTGTGTAATGTCTCCTTGCAATAGTTATTTATCCCTCTCTAATCTTGTCAGGCTTGAGTCAAGCTCAAGAAAATAGATGTTATTTTCCAAAGCATTTTGCAGATAATATTTGTCTGACCCGTACAGTAGATGACATGTAACACCTTGAATGGGAATCCATATCTAACCTGAACAACCTCATCCTTATCATTATAGAAGATCAGACGTGGATTCTTCTCCTCTCCTGAATCATATTCCAGGTTGTGACTTCAATGGAAAGGAGGATCAAGGAAAAAAACATGTAGGGCCGATATCCTGAAGACAGATTAAGCCCAGTCCTGTACTAAAAATCTATTTCAATGAAGATTCTCCATAAAGCATTCTCTAATGTTGATTCTCTGATTCTCCAGTTTAAGTCCAGGACTGGGCTCAATCTCTGCCCGTAGAATACAAGAACGCTACCAAATTCAAGAACAATCTACTTCTGGATATGTTTCCAGTGAGATCTAACATCATTAAACATAGTTAAACACTGACATTTAAAGAACTATGTTTCCTGAAGGCCTGGTTAGACACACTTGTGGTTTGAGGCCAATTCATGCTGGTATAAAACTGGGCTGTCCCTAAAAAAAAATGTCTTGGTTATCTGTAAGGTCGTGAGAAAATACAAAAAGGCTTTGGGTGGGTCAAGTTTTGGAAACAATTACGTGAGGTACTATGTAACCGTATGAGGTAATGACAACTCATTACAGTTCAACGCAGACTTGATCTGACAAAAAAACGATTGGCCCGTTAGAAATCTACATAGTAACCTCAATACAATGCTACTGCAGTTCCCATAACTCTATTTGAAATCTCCACAGCAACCACAATAGAAGGATACTACAATGCCCATCGCTCCATAAGGAACTTATAGAGCTCAGGCATCTTCTTGATGGCTCATCCAACAACACTTGGAGCCTGAGGGAAAGATGAACAGACAATGATCACTTGTCATTCACCACAACCACCATGTCAAATGTGTGTCTCTGCAGTTAGATTAAAGATAGTGTAGCCTTCATGTGTCAACAATAAATATGTGTCCTGCTCCTAAGTATGACATTTAACCAAAGTAAGTACAGTAATTTCATTAATTTAATCACCACATCAGTTCACATGTAAGACTTACCTTTAGTATACCCTTGGCTATTACAGGTCTCTCTTCAATAGCTGTATCTGTGACATTTTCTGCCGTCATTCCTGTAGCAGAAAAGGCCAGCGTGAGCAACAAAAAGGCCGACATGATCGAGCCTAAACCTTGCTTCATGAGTCTTCAGTGGAGTTCTTCGACAACTGACACAGAAAACTACCTTTGGGGTGACCATGGACCCATATGCTCAGGTTGGACTGAACCAGAATGCAGGGCTGAGGGGGGAGAGGTTCCCTTGAAAAAAATAGTCATCTTTTTCTTTTTGGTTTTCTTTTGGTTTATTCTCAATGACAGACATTATGGGGAATTGTCACCAGATGGGAATAGTACTTGTTACACTTGCAATGGCTTGAATATAAAATAAAGATGTTAATGAATGCTTTCTATCAGGATTGAAACCCCCTGACTAACTCTGTAAAAGGTGTTCTGTCTCTGTAGTGGTCCACGTAACCCTTGAGCACACCTGTGTCCTTATCACTTTTCACAGAGCAGGACGCTGGTGAAAAAAACGCACCTCATGGCACACTGCAGTGCATTTACTAGATCTGGTTAGACCTATACGTATGATTGTAAAAATACATGCTAAACTGTGTACTGCAGAGAAGAGTGAAACATAGTTAAACAAAATAGAATGAGAGAACTTTCTCAATTTCCCCACAAATAAATAACAAATCAAATGGAGCAACAGTAAAATCAAATCAAATCACATTTTATTTGTCACATGCGCCGAATACAACAGGTGTAGACCTTACAGTGAAATGCTTACTTACAAGCCCTTAACCAACAATGCAGTTTCCAGAAAGAATACCAAAAGAAATACCCCCCAAAAATTAAAAATTAAATATTAAGAAATAAAAGTAACAAATAATTAAAGAGCAGCACTAAAATAACAGTAGCGAGGCTATATACAGGGGGTACCGGTACCGAGTCAATGTGCGGGGGCACCGGCTAGTCGAGGAGCAACAATATAGCTGCTGTATGCCAGGTTAAAATAAATGGTTACATTAAATAAGCATGCCTTCAATCCTAGAAGTTCTCTTAAAATGCAGTCCTATGAAACAACAATACAGTACATGACAGAAGACAAGTGTCCCTGCTTTCCTATTTCATAGTAAAACCTTTGCTTTGACTCTGTCTAGTAATCAGCAGAATGTACACTAGGTCACCCCTAGAGGGCACTAACAACTGCCTATTATTTCCTGGCAGATTTTGCGGGTAAAATTTACTTCAAACTCCTAGCCACAGACAATTATGTTTCCAACTAAAATAAACCATTCCGGATTGGAATGCTGAAGCAAAACCATGTCTCTTTCTATCTTTTCCAGGCTTGAGCTTAGAACTTGAGGTTCAGTCCTTACACTTGAACCTCAACGTGTGAAAGCGATGATGTGTCAGATGGTAGAGCAGTCCCCAATTTAACAGAGTTTAACAGAGTTTCATCCCCAAACCGAACAGAACGGAACAGGCCCCTTCCAACAAGGCCTCCATTTGGAAAATAGTTTATAGTTTTACTTTACATCTTTGTCTTATAAACCCTGACGTGTTTCTCACAATGTACATTTGCCGGCCAAAACTGAGCAGCAGAACAACCAAATTACAATTCATTTC